>NC_061513.1:337765780-337808343 GCF_022539505.1 Lolium rigidum | reverse complement strand
GCAAAATCTCGGGGGCTACTGACATAGGCATCCCAAATGCATTAATTATGGTGCGTAATGTAATCAACAACTACATCCTTAGACATAGCATTAATGTTTTATCCCTAGTGGCAACAGCACAACACAACCTTAGAACTTTCTGTCACTGTCCCAGGTATCAATGGAGGCATGAACCCACTATCGAGCATAAATACTCCCTCTTGGAGTTAAGAGCAAAAACTTGGCCAGAGCCTCTACTAATAACGGAGAGCATGCAAGATCATAAACAACACATAGGTAATAACTTGATAATTAACATAACATAGTATTCTCTATCCATCGGATCCCGACAAACACAACATATAGTATTACAGATAGATGATCTTGATCATGTTAGGCAGCTCACAAGATCCAACAATGAAGCACAATGAGGAGAAGACAACCATCTAGCTACCGCTATGGACCCATAGTCCAGGGGTGAACTACTCACTCATCACTCCGGAGGCGACCATGGCGGTGAAGAGTCCTCCGGGAGATGAATCCCCTCTCCGGCAGGGTGCCGGAGGAGATCTCCAGAATCCCCCGAGATGGGATTGGCGGCGGCGGTGTCTCTGGAAGGTTTTCCGTATCGTGGCTCTCGGTACTGGGGGTTTCGCGACGGAGGCTTTAAGTAGGCGGAAGGGCAACGTGGGGGGCCACACGAGGGCCCCACACCATAGGTCGGCGCGGCCAGGGCCTGGGCCGCGCCGCCCTATGGTGGCGGCGCCTCGTGGCCCCACTTCGACTCCTCTTCGGTCTTCTGGAAGGTTCGTGGAAAAATAGGACCCTGGGCGTTGATTTCGTCCAATTCCGAGAATATTTCGTTACTAGGATTTCTGAAACCAAAAACAACGAGAAAACAGCAACTGGCTCTTCGGCATCTTGTTAATAGGTTAGTTCCAGAAAATGCACAAATATGACATAAAGTGTGCATAAAACATGTAGATATCATCAATAATGTGGCATGGAACATAAGAAATTATCGATACGTCGGAGACGTATCAGTCATTCTCCTGAATGGTGGTTTGGCATAGGTGCCAATGTACACGTTTGTGCCGATATCTCTATGTTTTCTTATTATCATGTTGCACATACTTTCTCCGTGATTGTGGGCAATGGCTCGCATGCTACTATTTGTGGTCTTGGTATAGTCGATCTGAATTTCACTTTTGGAAAGACCATACGCCTGAAGAACGTGCATCATGACCCCTCTAGCAATAAAAATCTTGTTAGCGGATCCCTTCTATGTCGAGATGGCTACACGATTGTCTTTGAGTCTAATAAATTTGTTGTGTCAAAATTTGGAAAATTTGCTGGTAAAGGCTATGGGTGCGGAGGTTTGTTTCACTTATCTTTGTCAGACATTTGTATTGAAGTTGGTAATCATATTTGCACCAATAATGAGACAAATGTTTGACATTCACGTCTTTGTCATGTTAACTTGGGTTGTTTGACGTGGCTAGATGATAAGGGGTTGCCCGATCTTCTCAGTAAGCGACGGGGTGGTGATGAACACGCGATGAACACAGCGGATGAACACGAGGATAAGGGGATGATAATTTGTATGACGTCGACGAAGTCTCTCAATTGGTCCCCGTCGCCAATGCAACAACTCTCAACCCTGCAAGATATTCGCAACTCCACACACTTGCGCACGTAGCCGCCGACCACAAACCGGTAGATTGCAATCTTAAAATTCCCAATGGAACAGCAGATCACAAAAACTTTCAGTAGCACAAACACCAGATCGAAACGAATTGGTGCGGGTAAAACTCCAGATCGATACGAATTGGAGAGTATGATGCAATAGTATTTGCGTAGCAATCAACTATAAACTTGGGTTTATCTTAAATGTGGTCTAAACCTAAAATCCATGACTTACAAGCATATATAAAGACTACTGGACGTCCAACATAGGGTTTTGGTTGAAATCTATCATATCTCTAACTTTCCTAACTTGAAAACCCTATATCTGGAAACTGGCAGAAACAACCGTCGACTTGTTTCGGCAAGCACGACTTGTACGTGATGAACCGGTATGTGTGGGCCTACTCATTTGAAAGTACATGAAATTATATTTCCAACGAGTCCTTATTTGCCTGATTTGGAGTTCGTATGAAGAAAGCAGGTCTGTTTCAAAATCAGAACTTCTATTTGTCTGAACCGAATCCGAACTGATTTTAACTTGGTCGGTAGTGCCGCTGGGTGACCTCATTCCATGTTGCGCCTTCCTCCCGCTCCTCCCTCGCGCATATACGAGATTTCCTTCACGACCAACTTCTCTTCTCTCCCGTGCAATGTTTGCCTGTCCATCGAACCTAATCATACACAAGTGCATAGACTTAGGTAGTATAACGTTCTCATAAATCAAAGCATTACTATCAACCAGGAAAGAATTCACCTTATAGTAATCGTCAACTAAACTTAATATTTCTTTCCAGCTCAAGCATGTACAATCATCCTATTCCATGAATACGTCCTCATCATCCTCCCTTTCTTCAAGAAAAGCCGTCCTCGGCTTTAGGTAAGCTGAAAGTGAAAGGAACAAAAAGAACAACATGTACGCACAATATATGTAGATATAACTTGTTGTTTCGTTGTTGTGTACACAATTGAAAGTCCCATAATTTAGAGTACAACTTATCTTACATATATGTGTGAAGCACACATAATCATGAATACAATCAAGAACAATTATATATGTAGCATTATTGTTCAGTATTAAATCCAATATCCTCACGGATGATCTATGATCAAATTTATTATGAACAAGGTCAAACCAATCCAAAATATTCAAATGTATAGATGTTGGATACCATGCTTTTACTGCACTACTCTGATATATATAACAAATAGATATATGATCCTGACCAAAACTCACAGTGTATGATATGCAACTCAGTTTGCAAATATAAAGGAAGTATAAATCTGTAGCATATGAATGCAACATGTATTGGGACAAACACAATGAATGTTTGAAATATGATTCCATTCTAGCAAGATTAGAACAGGCCAACAAAGGTAAAATACTCTCGTTGGTTGTAGCTTATCACATAAAACAGAATCAATATCCATACTATCATGGAAATTATGTAATATCCCGCAGCAAAAAGATTCTATCACATAGCATATAGGTTTGAAAACAACAAGTTTTAATTCAGTCATTCTATCACAAGTAATGCATATGTGATCTACCAGAAATTTTCCATCCATGTTATAGTCACCAATAAGATTAAACATGAAAGAACATGCATAAGTGCTAGAATTCACATATGAAATTTCAGAAATCTTGTCCATAGCTCTTTGCATACTCATAGGTTCATTTAACATGATATAAGACACAATATTATCAGGTGGTAGTTTAGCAAGTACTTCGTTATGAGTAATCAATACCACATGATCAAAATTCGAAATTTGCATGTCATCACATGGTTTTGAAGTATATGTGCAAATCAAATCCAATGAAGGAAGCAACAAAGGAGTAGACTCACAACATTCAGTCGTATGTACCGGCTGTAGCTCCAAATCAATACCGAATATCTCATTGACTGGGTGCAGCCCCAAATCAGTACCATCTAAAATGTCATCCTCCTCAGATGTAGTAGGCACTGAAACATCTTTCTCACATGATGATGCACAGTCTGGTGATGCAGGTTGTAACACAAGTGGCTCCCTTTCTTCAAAAGCAACATGCATATCACAAGAAACAACACTAGGAGTAGAAATAGTTACGTTAGTAGAAACCTCACATGTTTCCGCAACTCCTACTCTTGGTTTTTCAATTATATGATCAGCTTTTGTTTTTGTGTTGGTGTGTACATGAGGACATAAGTCTCGACTCCTAATCTCCTGAAATTTCTTAATGTGTGTATGGTATAACCACATGTTTTTCCCATTCCAAAAGATAGTAGGATCCGGATGAACACCACCAAAAACAACTTTGAATCTATCACACCAAGTTTTTCCCAACATTAGATGACAAAAATTTAGTGTTCTAGGAAACACATTACATATAACTTCTACAGTATGGCCATAAATGGTTATTGGAACAAATGCAGTCTTAGTAATTAGCACTTGATGATCATTAGTAGTTAACATAAATGGCCAAAGATTTGTAATTGTAATCAGATGCAACTTATGCACAACGTCAATACTAATCAGGTTTGTGAAAGAACTATTGTCAATGGTAATAGCAACAGGTGTATGACCAATGTCTGCGTTGAAGTGAAACAAACCAGCTTTAGGCTCCCTATCAAAATCTTGCTCCCAGAAGGTGTTGCTGCAAGAAGACTTCACACGTATCAGAAACTCCTTTTTCCGCATCACATCAAAATCACTAGAAGACATGATTAGTAGATTAGTGCAAAAAAATGTGGTGGTACTCTCACAACTCACTCAAAACTGATAAGAAAGGTAAATCTTACCGCTCCAAAGCGAATTAGTATTGCTTACCACTTGGATTGACAACTAGTGCACGGATGTAGCGAAGCGAATATCAAGGGTATAAGAACAATCACACGACAAAGCAGGATATATGTGGGGCTGTAGGTAGGCTACCTATGTGCACCAATAACAAGCTCTAGCGCTGACCGTAGAAACACCCTATGGCAATGCAACTATATGGATAAAAAGATTGCAATGCACTCGAGAGACACTAGCAAAGCTCAACGATACAGGCACAAGATTGCTCAACTACAGGTGCAGAAAAGTAAACTAGGCCTTCACTTGATCTTACTAGCATTTCACTTTTTGTCTTCACTTTTTTTTGTTTTTATCACAACACAGCTGTGTAGCTCTCTTTTTGCTTATTTTCTATTTTCTCATTTGTTTTTTTACTCTACTCTTTGTAACACGGCCAACAGAAATTGCAAAGCACCAAAACCCTAACGAGCAGCCTGTCGAACGGTAAAACTAGTCTCTTGTGGGAAAGTTCCTAGTCCAGTATATCGAATGGCTGTGTCTATGGTTCAGATATAAAGAAAACTATACGATATGTGGACTCGGAGCAATAAACAGTAAGAAAAACGACCTACGACATAAAACTGTGTCACAGCAGAGAAACTAACAGAAAATCGTGCCACGGCAGGACTCACAGCAGAAATTCCTATCACGGCAGAAAAACGACCAAAAACTGTGCCACAGCAGAACCACGGCAGGCACTAGATTGGATCAAAAACTAAATACAGACAACAACTAAAACTTGAAATTGATGCAATCTAAGGCTATGACAAACTACAAACTCTAATATTTTTGGGTTTTTCTGTATAGGAAACACTCACAACTCAACTATGGGGTGGATTGTGGATGGCTTACCGAGTAAACACTGAAATCTGATACCAAGATGATAAGGGGTTGCCCGATCTTCTCAGTAAGCGACGGGGTGGTGGTGGACACACGATGAACACAACGGATGAACACGAGGATAAGTGGATGATAACTTGTCTGATGTTGATGAAGTCTCTCAATTGGTCCCTGTCGCCAATGCAACAGCTTTTAACCCTGCAAGATATTCGCAACTCCACACACTTGCGCACGTAACCGCCGACCACGAACCGGTAGATTGCAATATTTTAACTCCCAATGGAACAGCAGATCACACAAACTTTCAGTAGCACAAACACCAGATCGAAATGAATTGGTGCGGGTAAAACTCCAGATCGATATGAATTGGAGAGTATGATTCAATAGTATTGCGTAGCAATCAACTTTGAACTAGGGTTTATATTAAACGTGGTCTAAACCTAAAAACCAGGACTTACAAGCATATATGAAGGCTACTGGACGTCCAACATAGGGTTGTGGTTGAAATCTATCATATCTCTAACTTTCATAACTTGAAAACCCTATATCTGAAAACTGGCAGAAATGACCATCGACTTGTTTTGGCAAGCATGACTTGTACGTGACGAGCCGGTATGTGCGGGCCTACTCATTGGAAAGGACATGAAATTATCTTTCCAACGAGTCCTTATTTGGATGATTTGGAGTTCGTATGAAGAAACCACGTCCGTTTCGAAATCAGAACTTCTGTTTGTCCGAACCGAATCCGAACTGATTTTAACTTGGTCGGTAGTGCCTCTGGGTGACCTCCTTCCATGTTGAGCCTGCCTCCCGCTCCTCCCTCACGCATATGTGAGATTTCCTTCATGGCCAACTTCTCTTCTCTCCCATGCAATGCTTGCCTCTCCATCGAACCTAATTATACACAAGTGCATAGACTTAGGTAGAATAACGTTCTCATAAATCAAAGCATTACTATCAACCAGGAAAGAATTCACCTTATAGTAATCGTCAACTAGACTTATCATCACCATGAGTATGTACTCATCACTAGATAAAATGAATTTAATCCCGAGTTTCACTACTGTCAAGGGTTCTAAGTGTCAAGTATGTGTGTGCGCTAAGCAACCACGCAGGTATCATCGATTGTAGAGGAAAGACATTTGGCATCTCTAGAACTCAAACATTCAGATCTTTGTGAGATGAATGTCTTGTTGGGAAAAGGTGGAAAGAAATACCACATGACGCTGAGTGATGACTATACTAGATATTGCTATGTGTATCTCCTGAAATCTAAAGATGAGGCTCTATATTTCTTCAAAATTTATAAAGCTGAAACAAAAAAATCTACTTGATCGATAGATCAAGCGGCTTAGGTCTCATCGTGGTGGAGAGTATTAGGGTTTTGGGTTGAATATAGTACAATCCATGAAAGGACACCTCCCTACTCACCCCAGTAAAATGGGTTGGCCTAAAGAAAGAACCATACTCTAACCAATTTGGTTAACGCCATGGTATATGCATCGGGTCTCTCCAAGGCATGGTGGGGGGGGGGCGATATTGACTATGTCATGCCTCAACTGATTTCCTAGAAAGAATAAAGAAATAACTTCATTCAAGGAATGGGAGAAGAAAAGATTTAAACTCTCTTACCTACTTGGAGCCGTTTGACGAAAGTCAATGTGTCAATTTCCAAGAAGCCCAAGCTTGGGCTAAAAATCATGGAATGTGGTTTTCTAGGTTATGCTTTTCCTAGCATTGTCTATATATTCTTGATAGTAAAATCTTGGGTATCCGGCATGCATGTTGGTACAACCATGGAGTCAAACGATGCGACTTTATTTGAGGACATATTTCACATGAAGGATATGCATCGCTCATCAAATTAGGAGATGCCTATTACATAGTCAGAAATTAGCAACGATTCCTGAACCTACCATTTTGATATAACACCTTGAAAATACTAAGGAAGATAACAATGAAGAAGCAAAAGGTAGAGGACTGCACAATCCTATGGTGATGATTTTGTTGTGTACCTCGTGGATGATACTCTCACTTCTATTTTAGAAGCCTATGCTTCCCCAGATGATGACTATTGGAAGGAAAATGTTCGTACTGAGATGGATTACATTTTTGCTATCTAACTTGGGAGAACATTGACCGTCCTTATGGGTGAAAACATGTAGGATGTAAGTGGTTGTTTAAGAAAAAGCTTAGACCCAATGGTAATGCTGAAAAGTACAAGGCACGGCTTGTGGACAAGGTTATACCAAAAAAGAAGGTGAAGATTTCTTTGATACTTACTCACCTATAGCCATATTGACTACCATTCGAGTACTACTATCATTGGCTCCCTCATATGGTCTTCTTTTTCATCAAATGAATGCTAAGATGACGTCCTAAATGGAGAGTTGGACGAATATATTACATGGAGGATCCAAATGATTTTGTAGTAAATGGTCAAGAAACAAAGATGTGCAAGTTGTTGAAGTCTTTATATGGTATAAAGAAAGCTTCTAAACAGTAGTTCAAGAAGTTCTAAAGGACATTGAATGTTGAATGTTTTGTTGTAAATGAAGCTAACAAGTGTGTATCGATGAGTCCATATTTGAAGCATATTTTCCTCTTGTTTTTTTTTTGCATAAGTAGACATAGGATTTTATTTTACGGTGCTCATGCACACTTTTTACCCTTATTTTAGTCGGCTTTATGCCCCGAACCGACTTTGTCTGTTTCGAATTTTGGCACGATGTCGGGTACGGGCGGACGGTACGGTCCGCGCCCGTACAGCGAACTGCCGTGCTGCCCAGAATTTCCTTTTTCAAGTTTATCTCTTTCCAATTTATTGGAATTCTTTTTTCGTGCTACTATAAACTCCAAACCCACGGGATTTCTTTCCTCTTCACCCCTAACAAGGCCTCCCAAAGCCTCTCATTCTCCATCTTTTCAGATCTTCACCACAAGATGCGTTACATAGCTCCTGGAAAGGGGAAGCCTTTCAGCCTCATGCCTCCATCATGGGACAACTCCGAGACCTCGTCCCAAGAGGATGACAAGCGTGAAGCTCAAGGTTTCAGCTCGAGGAAGCGCGAGATATAATATGACTCGTATGATGAAGACAATCAACCGTTCATGATCAAACTCCATGTGGCTGGACGCAGCCATACCTGGCTGTGGTGACTCCAGAAGACAAGGAGGAAGCCAAGAAGCCGCACTGAAAGGGGCGCGTGGAATCCCTAAAGCTCATCGCCACTCACTATGCGTCGCCAAAACGTAAGCATAATGATGTTGATGCAGGAAGTTATGAGGAGACTACCGCCCATACTTCCACAACAAAGAAGATGACGCTGAACGCTCTCATAAGCGTGAAGCCCATGGATGAATGGGGCTTCATGCTCAAGGATGATCCTACCTCGCCAGTCAAGCCGCCTATGAGGACCAACCTGCGCCTTAGCCTGCTGGAAAAGCATCAAAATCATGAGCTTATCCATCGGGAGGTTGTGCGCCGGCGTCTCCTGTACTTGGCCGAGAAGAAGGAACTCAATAAAGTGGTGAAGGCAATGACTGGAGCAGTGAACTCCACGCGCTATGAATTGCACAGCGTCGCATAGCTACTCTAGAGGAGTCAAACAGGAAGCTCCGTGCAGCCTTCTCCAACGCCATCCCTCTACCTTGAAGCTGCAACGGTATCAAATAATTGCAAGGATTATTTGATCCCACCCGGCTTGATTCCAAGCTTGGGGAGATCTATAAAACCTTGTAATCCATCCCTTTAGTTTAAATATTTACTTTCCAGCATGCATTTAGTTTGAATTTCAATAAGGATTGCATTAGCACTTGTTTAGTTTCCCTCGAAAAGTAAATAATTTTTATCCAATGAATCTTGAGCCGTTATCTTATCTGAAGTGTGATTGAATTATGAGTATTGAATTAGATGTATGAATTAGGATGAGTATAATTGTACTTGCATCATGATAATGATTTTATGGTTCTCCACACCAGAAAGCTTTGATAGGATATAGGAAAATTATTTACAAAGTATTTTATGATCATTGGTTCCTTCGCGTGAAAAAGCAAACCATAGAAAGAAAGAAAAGGAAAAATGAGAAATAAAGAAGGGAAGAGACGTGAAAAAATAAAAAAGAGTTACTAGTGAGATTCATGAAGAAAAGCTAACTTCATGATTTTATGATATTTAGAAAAAGTAATCTTCTTGTCTTTTATTAAACTTCGAAAGATGTGGAGGCCTTTAACTCATTTGAATTTGAGAATAGTATGATGTCATTCATGCTCTAGTTTTACATCCGATGTTATAATCCTCGTTCTTGAAAAATGTCTTATTTGTTTTAACGACTCTCGTTTCATGAACAAAGATGACTCTGTCCATTAAACTCCTGTCTTGCTCGGGGGAGAGCGAGAGTCTAGCTTGGGGAAGTTGATGAGTGCATTTTTAGCATGTTTTTGCATTATTATTTTATCAAGATATCATCAAGTAGTGGTAGGATTTTTGTATTTCACCGCGCTATCGCGCCCTTTTATGCTTGTCTACACATGATCTCAAAATAATAAGTCAATAATAAAATATTAATAAAAACTGTCATTTTCTGGCATTTTGACATGATAGAAATCATTTTTGCACTTAATAATGCACCTGGGCGCAAGGACAATGCGAGGACAGCTTCCAGGAGCTTTAACAAGCATCAGTATGGGCAAGTCCCGCTCGTACCGTCCGCCCGTACCACCCTCTAGGAGCACTGCCTCGTCAAATACTTTCACCTCCCGCAGACGGATCAGAGATCAGACACACACAACTCTGCGAAACCGAGAAACACCGCCCCAGATTAGATCCCAAAAAGAAACTTTGGAGAAGACAAGATCCGGGCTGCTACGTGGATCCTCGGAGGACAAGGCATCATTCCCTTCATCATCATCAACCGCTGCACCTCCACCATCATCATCCTCCAACTATAGTTGTAATCTTTGTTGCTATTGTGGATTTGTATTCGATTTCGTTCATTTCCTTTAATTCCTTCCACAAGATTATGATGACGTTCTTGATTGTCTCCATGTGTGAGTAGTCCCATTAGTTCTTGGGGAGATGGAGAAATCCCATCATGAATATGAGACGAATCTAAGATGATCTATGGTTTTAAGTATTAATGTGTATTAGTTTTCTCTCTTGATATTACGTGTTGTCACCATGTAATATATGCCTATTGGTCTTGAGAGGGAACTACTCTTTGAAGTGTGGTAAAGTGAACAGCGGGAAGTGACATTACCGTATCGGCACTTTGACACATGGATAAGGGGGATAAGAGGAATTCACAAAACTCATATCGATGACCGCGGGATACACCCCTTAATAGCGTTAGTCCATATGTGGCTGCAAAAGGCTAGATGTTGTGGTTATTTAGAGATGCGGTGACCGATGGTTTTCTGGGCGCATCTTATTACGGAGCTCTCCCACACATAACATGCTTAAAAGTATATTTTATCTGAACTAACATGAATCCTAGTGCTAGAGGTGGGTCCAAAAATCCCTGAGAACACTTTGTCTTATTAAGTTTCAAATCATTTCTTACAACGTTTTACTGCTTTATTTACTTTAATTGCAACCATTTACAACACCCTCTTTAAGCATTTTAGGATTAGAAAAAAAATTATTAAGTAATCTTTAGTAGAAAGTAGCAAGGGGTATTAAGACCCTAACTAGTAGCTCCTCGTGATTCGATACTCTTATTTTGAAACTAGCTACAACTGATCCATGTTCTTGCAGTTATCAGTGATCATCAATGTAAACAATTCTAAGTACAATATGAAGTCATCAAGGCATATTAAGAGGAGATTAAAATATGTCATAAAAATGAGAAACTCAAGAGTTATTGCGTTGGATTACATCCATAAGTATAGAAACTTGGTAGAACCCTTGACAATGGATCTATCACGTAATGTGATAGATAATTCATCACTAGAGATGGGTATGAGATCCACCATATAAGTTTTTTAAAGTGTTAATCTACTCTTTGTGATTGAAGATCCCGTGAATTAGAATTAGGAGACAAGCTATATTTCAACTGAGAGGAAAGTATCCTTAGTATTTATATGATACCACTTCTTGAAGATGCAATACTTTACTAGTCTGCAAGGCAGGATGATTTTATATTAATGTGTCCTATGGGACTTATTTAAGCATAGATTATCTTAATGTGTCTAAGTGGCTTATTTAAGCATAGATGTTATCCTACAGAATATTCTTTGAAGAACACACCTATATATATGAGTTTGACTGTTAAACATCGCAGTCCATGGAAGTTGCGTGCTACATAATAATCTCATGTAAGACAATGAAGTATGACGCATAAGCTCCAACCGCGGAAAGCCCTGCGATAGGCTACTACTATCGGTGAAGCTTGGTTTGCAGAAGACTTGCACTTCAAGGCTAGTCCACTGCTTAAGTAGCAATCTAGTGTAACATAGAGTTCTAGGTGGTAGTTTAACTTAACAATATCCATTGTAGGAGCTGTATATAAAACAATTTTTTGGATACAAAGGCAAACTTTATGTGCCTTTGAGATATGGTGGGAAATTTTTGGAATTTGTTCTAATATAAGCCCAACCTATTTAACTTAGTCTATAATTTCTTAAAATCCCAAAGCCCGGTTAGACCCATTCATGTATGGCAAGAGGTGGGCTAAAAATTTAGTCCCAAATTACTAGTTTAGAGATATTTGGACCTTTTATAAGGGGGCTATTCTAGTTGTTTTATGAGTATGTGAGATGGGTCTCCCACATGTGCGCTCCTCCTCCTCCGTCGCCCGCTTCGCGACGCCTCGTCATGACGCACTGCGGGTTGCGGGAATGAGCCTCGAGCCGACACTTTGTTTTGTCACGCATGACTGGAATATGAGTGGTTACACTTAAGCTGAAACGTTTTGCCGTAGTGAGAAATGAATACGAATGTTGTTCGGTTTCTACCGCTGCCTCTTCGTTTCGTCTTCTGTCGCTGCCTATTCACCTCTCTCTTTTTGTACCTATAAATGATGAACGGTTTCATACCTTGATATGCCACTCATTTCCTTCCAATTGCACATGAAAACTTGTGTTAGTTTCCATGTTTAGCCCCGTAATGCTGAGATGATATCAAAATCTTCCCTCTCACCAAATAATATGATGGGCATTTGTGCAAATTTCAAACAGTTGGTCGAACGAAGGTTGGCCTAAAATCTGGGAAAAAAGCTTCGCTGGTTTTTATAAAATAATAGCATTTATGATTATATTAAATATTAGAATCTGCTAGTACTATTATTTTCATTTTTTCGAGAGTACGCTTACGCGTATTCTACTAAACTTTACAGTGCAAGCCAAATCAAGATTCACTTTCTACAAGTTAGAGAAAACACCACATAAAATTAAAATACAACATCCAAGCATAATTTTGTAAGTTGCTCAAAACATGAGATAATCAGGTTACTCCATCAAACTGTTAGAAACTATGAATAATATCTTGAAGTACACATTCTTATTTAACAAGTGATGGTTTGTAACTTCTGGATTGTTTTATCTTTGTGCTGCATACTACCATGGTACAATATCATGAATCAATTTCTCTCCAACTTCAAACTTGGCAATCATGATCTGATCTGAATATGCTTTAAAGAGTCCAAATCATATAGGTGTCATCACACAACAAAACGGGACCAATAGGGGCGTCTTCTAGTTCGTTGTCACCCAATATTGTACATGTTGTAGTTCAAAATCATGGATAAATGGTACGAAATGCCTGAGTAGCAGTGTTCGATGGTCACAACTTATCCTGTTATCCATGCACCGTCATCACTCGAGCACAACGGAGACAGAAAAAACGCAATATCATCATATTGTTTGTTGCAAGCAATATAAAATAATGCACTACATGTAGGGCAGTGCGGTATGATGGTGCTCACCTGGATTTCAGCGGAGAAGAGCAGCACTGTCAAAACTAAACAATTTATTGCACAAATACAATCATTTTGATCACGTTATATTGTCATATTGATAGTGATATCCTAGTCTCAAGAGATATGAACAATCTTGGCAGGTCCAAAATTTTCTGCCTTGATGATACTAATCTCCCATTGGACTGACTATTTTTTATCTGTTCATCCTTTAAAGTATTCAATAGCTCCATAGGATTAGCAATATTGTGAAACATTTGACTTACCTGCAAGTATGATCTCAAGATATCAAGACTCCATGCCAAGTGAGCAGTCTAAAACAAAAGGCGATGACATGGAAACTCGCCATACCTTAATATGCCTTGCGCAATTGACGAGGAGCCTTTTTCAATCCTAACAAAAAATTGTAATATCACTCTGTTTAGTGCCATCTTTTCTATTTATTTTTCGAAATGGTGGAGTGCCCCAGCCTCTGCTTTGATTTATTTTAAAATTATTTCTACTTACCTTTACAATACGTTATGACACCTTTAATTTCATAAAGAAATGCCTGCACATGTTTCCTAATGCCAACAATTGAGCACTGACCTATCAAGCCGGCATAGTTGTAAATGGACAAGTATGTATCATGAAAAGACAGGACAAGTGAGCTACCATGACAACAAAACAGACACACGGTTTATCGGATCAACCACCATCTAGCAGAACGATATTCGTGTGTTATTCGGCCTTGCTGGCATAGAAGGCCATATGTACCTTGTTATCTAGGTATTTCATGGGGTAGCAAACATTTAACCATTTTTACCAAAACATGAATGTTTTTTTTTGTTTATCTCCTGTTCCTTACATGACAATCTGTCCCTTTTGTTCTATCACTATACAGATTTGTCGAAGAAAAAACTAATGATCGAATTTCCATAACGAAATTGGAAATTAGGATTCTGGGTTCTACTTTCATGAAATAACGGAACAAGGTCCAGTTCGCCAAAAGTCAGTGAGAAAAAGAAGAAGAAAAAAACCTGCAAGTGACAAACAGAACCACGTTCGTCCCGGGACTACCTGACATACGAAAACCTAAGACTAGAGAGCTCAGCACCAGCGAGACCACTTAAGTTTTACACCATAGCTTCGCAACCACAGGCAAAGTCAAACGTAGATCACCACTACGAAACATCTCATGCGTGCATATTTACAAGTGAGTAGCCAAATGAAGCATATATATACTAATGCCAGGTAGGAGTATACGTACCTTCCATCTCCCAATCTGCTTCCTCGGAAGAAACTCCTACAGGTGATCATGAGAGGACTCACCAGCTGCAGTGATCTTCAGTTCATTGCTTCTGTTTGCCTCCCTGTGAGCTGATAGAGCAATGTCTCGCAGAATCGTCCCACCATCTAGGCTCTGATCACCTGGTATCAGCTTCATCTTGAAGCCCTGGCCAATATTTCAGGAAAGAGCATGCATAACAAATGATCTTGGCTGGTGGCTTGATGTTTTTTTTTTTTTTTAAACAAGCTTTGTCTGGGGTCTATGGAAGCACAAGGCTTTCTAATTTTCCGCATTGCCCAGCATAAAGCTGCCACACCAACAGATATGCACATTTGTCAAATTCATAGCAGAATAATGTGATATCCAGTGAAAATACTGAGTGAAATTTCTAGGACGATTTGGAGCACCAAAGGCCACACTCACCACCCCCACATATACCTAGATTTTTCCTCGAAATGGAGGCTATGCCCCAGCCTCTGCATCGATCGATGCATACAATTTTTTTATCATTTTATTTAGCAAATGTCTGACAAAGATCTACATCAATAAACTCGAAGCCACCATGGAACACTTACACACACGACAATAAGTGAAAATAACCATGCCAACATGGCCTTGTGGGCTGAAAACACGAAAACCCCTCATCAACTAGGATCTGGGAACATCGCATACCCGAAGACACCCTCTAAGCGAAACGTGAGCGCTCATCGGGTCTAGTAGACTCGTAGCAAGTACCTAATGCACACGCTACAGAAGCCATCACCTACATCGAACCACCGAGCAATGTTCATATGAACACCCGCATACTCTTTATTTGCCATTCCTGTCATCGATGCCACCATGACACCACACAATGCCTCCACCCTGCACCCGTAGAAAGTCAAGCGACCGCTGTTGAGACCCCACTACACCATGCCGCCGAGACTCACCGTCAATGACACACTAGCAACAACACTGCTCCTCATGAGAGAGACCATCCATCGATCCCTCACATTGATGCACATATCCAAGAATGATGCCCCTACGGGGGAAACGATGTAGCGGGCCGCCATCATCCGATCCAAGGATCTGGGGCCCCCACGGAGGTTTCCGAAAGAGCTGAGAGGTTCAACTAAATGATGCCTTCAATAACGCACAGACGTCGCCATCACGGGCTCTGGCCAAAGGTCGTAACCTAATGTTTTCACCTGGATCCTCCTCACCAATACTCTGTCTAGCAACACGTACATCTGAGCGACCCGTCAATGAAGCCCGTAGGGGATTCGTCGATGACCACCAAACCTGGCCGCACCGCTAAGGGAAATCAGATCTGCCCCGAGAGGCCATCGCCGCCACCGCCACAGATCACCGCTCGACTCTGCATCCTGCCGGCGGTGATCCACGTGCAGGTGCGCTGCACCATCGCACCGTCCGCCGCACCACTGCCATAAGCAGTGCCACCGTGGCGCCCGGCGGCCACGGCACCCTCCAACCCAAGGCACAGGCCCACGCCGTCACCGGGGGCGAGTGGACGAAGGAAGCCCCGCCGCAGCTGGCGACGGCCAGGCTTCGCCTAGCCACGCCTTATGGCGGCGGCGAGGTAGTAGGAGGGAGGGTAGGAGCCGGTGGCGGGAGGAATTTAGGGTTCCCTCTTGGTCGCCTCATGGGAGTGACGCGAGAGGGATGCCTAAGAAGGAACATATACCTAGCCGCTGGATGTCTGAAAAATAAATGGTGAATATCCTCTTCCTCCTTGGAAAACCTGCATTTTATATCTCCTCTCGAGCCTCTTTTAAACATATTATCTTTAGAAGTATAGAGTTAGTTCAGATTAGCCAAAGCCAGATTTATATTTGTGTGGTATATTTGCCTTCCACAAGCACTTAAAATTTCCATTTACCCAAATCTCCGCTAACTTCTTATACTACATTGTCTTGACTGAAAAGATACCCGTGTTAGACAAATTCCACACAGGTTTGTCTTTGGTCACACCAAGTGGACTAGTTACACTAGGGGAGAGCACAGATGTGCCGACGGCCAAATATCGGAGCCGTCGGCACAGGAGCCTCCGGAGTGCGGCGATAAGGATGGCCGTCGCCGTTAAACTGGTCGTCGGTACAGGCCGGAGGTGCCGATGGCCACCGTCGGCACAGTTCTGGCCGTCGGCACAAGACCAGTCTGGCGGTCGACACAACATTTTTTTCTTTTTTTTTCACTACAGACCTGTGCCGATGGTTACACCGTCGGCATACCTTTTTTTCTATTTCTCGACGACAATCTTCAGAAAACCATAAATAAATCATTCTAATTGAGAAAAATAAGTATAATATATCAATTTTTGCATAAAAACTAGATCTATCATAAAAAAGTATCAAAAATGGAATATTTCAAATACGTAAACAAACCTTCTTAGAAATGAGCTATAATGTTCGAGGTTTCATGGCTTTCACACACGCCAAAAATGAAAAAAATGGTCACCCGTGGGCCGGATTAGAAATCCGCGTCCGGGGTCTTGCTTCCCATCCTAGGTCCCACACACGTGCCAAATATGACCTCATTTCGGCAAACTATGCCATGACGAGGCCGTTTCCCACCTCATTTCCCCCTGAAATCCATAGAACTCCGAACGTGATAGCCCTTTTCGTGAAGGGTATTTCAAAATAATTGCCGTATCCCAATTTTGACAAACGGAATAGTTACTATGACATATAAAATAACGCCACGCGGCTCCATGAGATTTTTTGACTTCGTTCAAATTTCCATCTGGCCAAAACAGGCCCTCTGGGACATGCGGTATCGTCGTACCGGACGTGCGGGTGCGCCCATTCGCGAACAAACTAAACGTATAAAAATTAGCACATATAATTATATGTCGTAGAACTAAAAACATTTTTCCGGAATATCTGGAGCGACGGATAGTTGACCCTAGTTCAAATCCGGTCAGTTTCCAGCGGATTCGGCGGGACACCGCCGGAAGCCGTACGGGTTCCCAAAAAGCTAACGCGTGCACATGACATGTGATAGGTGGTGTGTAGGTGGTCTACTATCACCGCACGGATGTTTCACGTCATAATAAAATGCGCCCCATGTAGCTGCTTCACAAAAAAAACCCGTTTGGGCACGCTGAAAATGAAAAATGGTCGCCCATAGTTCGGATAAAAAATCCACGTGTGGGATCTTTCTTTCCATCCTAGGGCCCACACACGTGCCAAATATGACCTCGGTTTCGACAAACTATGCCATGCCGAGGCCGTTTCCCACCCCATTTCCCTCTGAAATCCATAGAACTCCGGACGTGATAGCTCTTTTCGTGAAGGGTATTTCAAAATAATTGCCGTATCCCAATTTTGACAAACGGAATAGTTAGTATGACATATAAAATGATGCCACGCGGCTCCGTGGAATTTTTTGACTTCATTCAAATTACCATCTGGACAAAACAGGGCCCCGGGACATGCGGTATCGCCGTACCGGGCGTGCGGGTGCACCCATTCATGAACAAACTAAACGGATAAAAATTAGCACATATAATGATACATCGTAGAACTAAATCATTTTTTCCGAAATTTCTGGAGCGAAATATAGTTGATCCCTAGTTCAAATCCGGTCAGTTTCCAGCGGATCGGCGGGACACCACCGAAAACCGTACGGGTTCCCAAAAAGCTAACGCGTGCGGATGGCATGTGATAGGTGATGCGTAGGTGGTCTACTATCACCGCACGGAGGTTTCACGTCATAATAAAATGCGCTCCATATAGCTGCTTCACAAAAAAACCCGTTTGGGCACGCTAAAAATGAAAAATGGTCGCCCGTGGATCGGATTAGAAATCCGCGTCCGGGGACTTGCTTCCCATCCTAGGGCCCACACACGTGTCAAATATAATCTCGTTTTGGCAAATTATGCCATGCCGAGGCCGTTTCCCACCTCATTTCCGATAAAGTCAGTCAGATTTAAACTAGAGGTACTTGATCTAATGCTCTGGGTAAATTAACTTTGTGGGTTCAAAAGATGATATGGATGTCATATTTGTATTCCTCTCATTTTACTGATCAATTTAGACATATTATTTGCCAAATTCGCATGTACTAATATTAATTATTCCATATTAAATAAAAAGACAAAAAATAAAATTATTTAATTGTTTTTCAAATTATATATTAATATTATTTATATATATTAATTGTTGTTTACTTAAGTAATTGTTTAGAATTCAAAAATTTAGAGGTGTGGCATCACGGTTAAAGGTTAATATGATTGATATGGTAGTATTAACAATAAGGTGTCATTTCTTTCATGGAAGCTCATCCGAAGAGAACCAAGAACTTAAGTGTGCCCAGGTGGGAGTAGAGCGTGCTGGGGTGTGAGTAGTGTGAGGATGGGTGACCAACTGAGAAATTTGACCACAAGTGCTATTTGACCTAAGATTAGGTGTACTAAGTGTGATTATGAAAGATTAACAAGTAAAAAAAGAAGAAAAGTGAAAAAATGTTTAATTTTTTTTTTCGAAAAACATAATTTGATTTTTTTTCAAAATTTTTTTTGAAAATTTTGAAATACTATGCCGAGGGTAAAACCATCGGTACAACAGTATGTGCCGACGGTGATTGAACAGTCCCCGACCAGAACTATACCGACGATGCTACGCCGACGGTCACCGTCGGCACAGCCTGTGCCGATGGTCTTCTGTGCTGTACCGACGGCTGGTGGCCGTCGGCAGACTCCAGCTCTCCCGTAGTGTTAGGAGTTAGTCCATCATCTTTGCCTTTTGCATTTGCTGATCTTCATGACTTCATCCACCTCTATCTATAGTCTATAGCTTAATTCATGCTGGTTTCAAATTTCATACAGATCTCTAAATAGAGTTCTCAAGGGTTTTCATATAGAATAAGAATAAAAATAAAAATGAAGACAATAAACTGTGGATTCTTTCTCTTCCATTCTTATGTTTCCATATTAAAGTGTAGTTTTCTTACTTAAATTTAATAATATTAATCTAAATATGCCCATTGGTGTTCCAAAAGTACCTTACCGGATTCCCGGAGATGATGAACAAAAAGATCACAATAAACTTTTGGTAAAAGTTCTGTCTTGGTCGGAGTGGGGATAGCATTTCTCTTCTGCATGTCTATGGAGTTTTGCAAAACCCAAACACCTCAGAGATAGATATAGAGGTAGGAATTTGTCGAACGAACCACACTCCTTCGTAGACGTCAGGAGTCCATTGGTGTGATGATCACGAAAAACTTCTATCTACGGCTTCTTTCACATACAAATTCTTTTTGATTTGAGAACCAACCTGTGGTTGGATGGTTAGGAGGGCAGTGGCACCCCCAGCCCACCAGAGTTCAAATCCCAGATTTGACACTTTGGTGTCTCATAAAGGCGGAATATTCTTCAGTGAGAGGCGACGTTCCCGTCGACAGCGAGGCGCCTGTGGTGATTTCGTCAATCTCAAGACCCGCCGGATCAGTTCTTCAACGCAGTCTCTTGGAGGTGCTCATAGGGGTAGGGTGTGCATGTGTGCGTTCATAGGGGTGAGTGTGTGCACGTATGTATGAGCGTCTTTGATTGTACTGTGTTTCGCAAAAAAATAAAATTCTTTTTGATTTTCATCAAGCCATCTTCTATCAGGTAACCGAAATTTGATTGTGGCGCGCTCTTTTTCCCGGGAGATGTTAGTGCGCAAGGAAGGAAGGAAACCATGATTTTCTGAGAAGATATCCGGAAAGAAACGGAACCGAACGTGTGAGGTGTACCGGCGTATGAAGACGCGATCGACCCATCGCAAAAGATTTCCGGAAAGAAACGGAACTGAACGACCGGCGGACGCCACGTGCCCCACGGCTGCAGCGCTGTGTACTACCAAGCACTCATCAAAGCCTGCTAGGGTTTCCGACATTCTTCTCTGCACGGCCGCGAGCCACCACCTAGCTACCTTCCTTATCCAGAGACATACAGCGCGCCATCCCCAAATCCCAGTACCTAGCTATATATACCCCCTCCCTCCCCCGTCTCCTCCATCAGCAACATTCGCTGCTCCTCTCTTCCTATCTCCTTTCTCCGTTCACCACCACTGTAGTTAGATGAAGAACCTGTCCCACGTCGGTTCGAATTACTACTCCTCTACCACCAACAACATGGCCGATGACCGTGACGACCTGTACTCCCTTTACTGGAGCGGCGCTTCTCTTACGCCGGGAGCTGTGTCGGAGTCTGTGCCGGTGGTGGAGGCGGGTAATCCAGTAGTGGATGATGGGGTATTCAAGGGCATGGAGAAGAATGATGTAGTGGAAGGCGTGGAGAAGAACGGGGCGGAGTTGACGGCGAGGGCGGCGGAGGATAGGAGCAACGAGGAGTACGGTGGGTTCGAGTTTCATATGCAGTCTCAGGTGTAGGGTTTGAAATGTCCAACACGACGGGGGCGGAATGGATGGAGAGCTTACTGTCGGGGCCGAGGGAGTTTGTCAGCGGCGGGAGCGCTGAAGACCGCAGTATGTTCGCATTTCAGATGGTGGGAGTTGAGCGCTGCCGCAGGCCGGCATGGTGAACAAGAGGGGCGCAGATCGGATGGGTGGGGCTCCGGCGGCGCCGCGTGGGTCCAAGAGGAAGCCCCCACAGTCGGGCTCGACTGAGACGGCCAGAGGAGGGAGCAACGGCGGCGGCGGCAGCGATGGCTCTGATAAGGGCAAGGCGAAGCTGGTGTCGGCGAAGGAAGAGGACGGCGAGTGGTGGGAGACGGTGGGCAGCCCGTGGTACCCTGCCGCGGACTTCAAGCGCCACTTCCACATGTCCCGCTCCACCTTCGAGGCGCTGTGCGACATGGTGGCGCCCGCCGTGAAAAAGGAGGACACCCGCATGCGCATCCCCATCCCGGTCCGCAAGCGCGTCGCCGTCGTCGTCTTTCTCCTCTCCACTGGTCAGCCTCTCCGCGGGATCCAGAAGTGCTTCGGGATTGGGATCTCCACCGTCCACAAACTCGTGCGGGATGTCTGCGCCGCCATCACGGACATTGTCCTGCGCCAGTTCGTCGTCTGGCCGGACGCCGCCACCGCGGCATCCGTCGCCGCCAAGTTCAAGGCCTTGACCGGGGGCATCCCGGACGTCATCGGCGCCGTCTACACCACCCACATCCACATCAAAGCGCCCGAGCGCCAGGTCGCCGATTACTACAACGCCGGCCTCACGAGGCGCAACAAAGGCAAGACCTCCTACAGCGTCAGCCTGCAGGCGTCCGTAGACGCGGACGGCGCCTTCACCGACGTCTCCGTCGGCCACCCCGGCGCCGTGCCGGACGGGGACGTGCTCCTCAAGTCGACGCTGGAGACACGTACCGTCGACATCCTGGGCCAGGACAAGCGACTGATCGGCGGCGCCGGCTACCCGCTCATGGACTGGATGCTGGTGCCGTACTCCCACCAGAACCTGACGCACACGCAGCACGAGTTCAACCTGAAGGTGGCCGCCGCGCGCGCCGTGGCCGTGGACGCGTTCCAGAGGCTCAAGACGCGCTGGGCCTGCCTCCAGAAGCGCAACGAGTTCAAGGTGGAAAACATCCCCGCCATACTCAGCGCGTGCTGCGCCCTGCACAACTTTTGCGAGCGCCGCGGCGACGAGCTCGACCCCGAGCTGCCAAGATTCGAACTCGTGGACGACGACGTGGTCGCTCCTAACCCCGTGAGCTCCGCAGCCGCCGCGCAGGTGCGCGACGCCATCGCCAACAACCTCCTCTACTAGCTTGGAAGAAAGGAAGTTGTAGACAACCATGCGGGCGCACAGTTCGATTTCCTGGCCGGGTCACGGGAGGGAAAATGGAACAAGGACGTAGAGCAGCAAGTTTTCGTCTCAACCGAGTTTGGGGGGAGGGACACTCTTCTCAATCGAGAATAAAGCTAGCGTTCTATTTTATTTTTGCATCAGCTTCGTTGTAGTATTTCCGTATGATTTGTTCTCGTTTTGTCAGGCCTGGACACAAGATTGTAACCTTCGTATAATCTTGTATACCCCGGAGATCATCATCAGTTTGATAAACCTTATCCCTATTTTGTTTTGTCATCCAAGAGTCAGGTTCTCTCTCGTTCTCCATATGTTATCATGCTTTGTTTTGTCAGGTCTTTCTTTAGTAGGAAATTCTTATTTAGTATATGAAACTCCGATTATGCAAATGTGATACTATGACCTCTGTGTACATAGTTGAAAGCATCCAATTAGTATGATCGATGGAGGCAAGTGCGCTACTACGACCTCTGTGTACACATAGTTGAAATCATCCAATTAATATGATCGATGGATAAGTAGGAAGACTTAGAGTGAGTCTATCCATTTCCGGCAATGATGAATGGTGAAATATTAGGTGCAATAATAAACATTATTATGATCTTCTTCCATGTATGCGATTTAAAAAAAATATCATTGGCAAATAAGGAAGGGAACACAGAGGAAGAAGCATTTTTCATTTCATTGTACATCAAGGCAAAGGGTGTGTGGACCAGGCTTAATTACTGCCATACATAATCTAGCCAAGATTTTATTTTGAGCTATATTAGTTCAACTAAGACCGAGTAGTAGATGCTCATACCTTACTGCCATATATTCCTCAACCAGTTGTCACACATGCGAACAATCACAAATACTGATTACAGAAGAGGCATATTACCGTTGATGGAGAATATCTCTGCCCGCTGGCCTCATTTGAATCCACCAGAGTTTTCGTTTTGTTCCTTTTTGCTCCTGACTAGAGTTCTCTTGACATAGATTTATTTATTTTTACCAAGGAAAAAATAGCATACTAAATGAAATAGCGTGGCCTTCCAAAATACGCTATGATAATTATAACATGGTAATAGCACACTATTTTACAAAATGGCGTTTACAAAAATGACAAATGTAGCATGTATACTAAGGATTTCAACATCTGAAAGATTATTCAGATCACAACGATCAACAAATTAAATTGACAAAGTCCAGATCACGATGAAAGAGAAAGACTTGTTACAATCTAACAGTTAACATCAACAATTCAACAACCATAGTCTAGAACTAGATGGAGAATTAAGACTTAAGAAAGATAAGTAGACAACTAACCAACCAACATGCATAGTCTAGATAAACAACTAAGGAGCCAAAACATAGCAGAAGCAGTAATTAATCAAAATCAGAAGAACTAGATGGAGAATGCATGCGGTCATCTTCTGATTCGGGAGAAGAACGACAGATTGCAGCCATTGATGGATCTAGAATTTTAAATCCGGGTGGTCCGTCTTCAATTTTTTTTTGACACAAACAAACCTACTAGCATATAATGTGACAATAACACTATGATCTTACACATATATTGTAGTTCACAATTCAGTTTGATTTTTTGCATAAAATAGGCCTACATACCTTCAAAAGTTCAAAGAGAAGACTACTTTTGATAGGGCCTACGCCTTGTTAAGGCCATGAAAGTCTCAATTATATATTCTTCATCCACTTTGGAGAAAGTATCTCTCTCAATGTATGTGACTAGACAATCATCCAAAAGACTATCACCCATCTTACTTCTCAACTTGCTCTTTGACAAAACTCATTGCATAAAATGCTCTTTCAACGTTTGTTGTCGCCACCAAAAGAAGCAATACCAATTTGAGAAGCAAGTACACCAAATTATGAACTATATGCCTCCTTGTTTCTACAAGCTTAACCGAAAGATCAACAAGGTTTTGTAGGCCTTTGAATTTTTCATCTCTTCTCATGTCATCAGTATAGTTATCAAGTTATAGTTTAAGGTATATCAAATCTTGGCTTTTAAAATCATTGGGGTAGAACTCAGCAAGTTTGCGTACCTTGTGTGCATCAAAAGCAGCAAATGAGTTTACGGGACTCAATGCCGACATACAAGAAAGCAACTCCATATTGATCTCATCAAACCTATTATCAAACTCTTGAAAATTTGATCAACAATTTCAAGATAAACTTCTCTTCTAAAATGATCATCATTTGTTTGACGTCGAGAAAATCGTGATGATCTTTCATAAGGCACATAATTATCCTCCATCACATGAACTTGAATGCCATTTGTATTGCAAAATGATGTGACCTTTTAAAGGAATGTATCCCAACCATGAGACCTCAATTCTTGTATTCTATTCTTTGCCATTTGAACAAGATCAATTGTAGCAAGAATATCTTGATATCTTCTTTGCAAACACTCGGACAATTCTTTAGTGTATCCAAGAATGACAAGCATCAAATGTGCATTGAAAACAAAGTCAAATGACTCAAATACACCAAAAAACGTATGTATTTTTGGCCAATCACCTCTTTGTGAAGTAGATTCTCCAAGCTCTATGAGTTTATCACAGATTGAGGGATGCATAGCAATCATGTTGATAATAGTTTTGAAATGAGATACCCATCAAGTTTCGTCTGGCCTAGGTAACCCCATTTCTTCATTTAATCCTCTTCCAGTTTCCAATTCACCACATTCAATTTCCTTCATGTGTAGCATTCCGAAGCATGTCATGCCGCTTACTAGAAAATCCAACAATACCAAGCAAGAGAGACACTTGATCAAAAAACCACACAAACTCATTATTTCCCTTGGCAACAGCAACAAGAACTAGCTGGAGTTGATGTTCAAAACAATGCACATAATAAGTAGAAGGTGACTCTTTCATGATAAGTGTCTTCAAACCTTTAATTTCTCCTCTCATGTTGCTAGCCCCATCATAACCTTGCCCATGGATTTGAGTTATAACCAAATGGTGTTGCTTAAGTAATGCCTCAATTGCTTTCTTAAGTGACAATGAAGTAGTATCACTTACATGAACTACTCCAATAAAGTTCTCCCGTGGTCTTCCTAGCTTATCAACAAAACACAAGCATAGATCAAGTTGTTCTTTGTGTGACACATCACTAGACTCATCGGCTGGAATAGCATATTAATCATCACCAAGTTCTTCAATAGTTTGCTTTCTAGTTTGTAGTGCATAATATTGAATAATATGTGATTGTATCCCATGGATAATCAATGCGCAATTACACGGACCATTGTGCAAGACATACTATATGGGCCGAATCGAAATTACATGGTGGTACACATACCACCCTGGCCACCATGTACATCCGCCAGTGATAATAGCTTGTCATAATGAAAAACTAGAAGAAACTTATTCTTCCTAGGTAGATAGCAGCAGATCTTGCTCATTGTGATGTTGATTCTTCTTCTTCAACCCGTACACGTCGTGCGGAGGAGTGGAAATCGTCGATGTGGTTCTGTAATTTCCAACGGGTTGAATTGTTAGGAATGGGGATTTCGGTGGCTCGTGTACTAAACGTCACAAAATGGCTAGTCGGCTGCTCTATTTTCTTGTAAAAAAAAAGCGCTGCTACAACGCTACGAAAAATAGCGCGGATAGCGCCGCTAATAGCGGGATAAGTGTGTCATAGAGAGCCAAATGCGCATAACGTGGCTTTGTGACTTGATCACATTGCAATATATATGTTTGGAATGTGCATCATATCATTCACCCAGTGATATGACCCCATTGCCAATTTGACTTATATGTCCATGATCGGGAAACCTCGATCATCCGTTGGCCACAATGAGCTAGTTCGCAAAAAGCTTGCTAGGAACCCTGGTTTGTTTATATACCACACATGTAACAATGTTTGTGATTGATACAGTTATAACATGGAATAAAACTTAGTATGCATCACCATTATTCATTGGAATGGTGGTGTGGTGAGCCAACACCACTACAGTAGCATAATAGTGGTGCCAATTTTACGACGTGCCAGATCGATACCACCAATTACAAAAACACAAAGCCACTAGAGAGCTATTCTGTACTAGTGACATAATTAATATGGAAGCAATTGAAATGCATACTTCTAAACATTCAAATTCAAATTTAAGCATAGTTCATGTTTCAAAAGAAATGCCAAAAATAGATGTAGTTCATCGCACAAAACATGGAGTTGGCATCCAATACCATCACTCGATGCCATCATTTCCATCGTCATTGTTGCTATCAATTCTACCTGCAACACAACCGAGCCCTAGCCGGACAAACCCCTTATCCTTCCATAATGTTGTCGATGGATCACAATGTTGCAATCAAGATATCCTCCTGACTAATCTCCCAATATTCTATCTCCTTTTCATCCATGCCATTTGGACAAGTCACTATGATCCGGTTCTCCTCGGCTATAATGTCTTGCCTCATCCGATTCTCCTCACGAAGAGGCCTACACTCCTCAAATTCGGCCTAGCTCCTTTTCTCAACCGACTTCTTGTTCTTAATTTCTATTACTTGTAACCACCTAGGAATCTTCTCTTGTTGCTACTTCTGGACCAACTCCATCTTTGGTTGCAAAGCTAGAGCCACCATCTCCTTCGTTATGTTGATAAACTCATCTATGATCTCTCTTGTGCTCGTGGCCTTGACCATTTTGTTGTCCTTTTCCTTTGACAATTTTCTTCCATCCACTATCTTCTTGCTTTCATGTAGAGTTAGATTCTTACTTTGTTCCTCCCTATCAGCATCATCATCCCAATCCATACATGGTGAGGTACTTTACCTTTTTTTTTTGTTTGGTGGATGAGCTTCATCACCCCTTAGCCCTCCATTTCTCACTAGTCTCTAGAAATTCCCAACAATATTGATCCCAAATGTTTGCCTTTCACCGGGCCATTTACTTATACCTCTCTTGTTCAATTTGGTCCTCCATTGATATTAATAAACACATGAGAACATTGATAATACTGTTATTATATGAGCACATTAAAAAATCACATAGTCATAAATGGTTATACCAATTACATGCAAATTTCTCATTTGCTCCACGCAACCACTATATCAGCTACATCAAGCCACTAAGACAAAAACTACTTGTAGAGGAACTTTACGATTTTCCTCTACAAAATTGTTAAATAATAGTGGAGGAACACTTTCCTTGGTAGAGAAACATCTTTTAGACAGCATCTAAAGTGTCTTAACTGTAGAGACACTAGTTGGCACAATTTTTTGTCATGAGTACCAAATATGTATTTAAAGGCATTCTATGAGACACTTAATAAATTGCGGCAAGAAATCATATAGAGGTATTTTAAGAAACTTCGTAAAGTGACCTTACATTATAGCTAGAGATATGATTTGAGACACTATTTATATTCTGTAGAGGCACAATATATCAATATAGTACTTATAAGATTTTTAAAGAGTATTAATAAGATGTTGTGTGAGGCCAAGTGGATGGATGAGTAAAAACTTTCTCTGAAGATCTTGAGTTCGAGGATTGCTTCAAATGTTTTGTAATTTATCTTATCTAAGCTATATAGTAATGACATAAAGAAATGTCTTTACTAATGTCTTATAGAATGTATAGACAATATGTAGTGCCTGGGAGTGATGTTTTGGCTCCTGGGTGCATATGCTCCCTTTAGTTTGAACTGCGATTTTGATACATTTTTAAATGTCAAAAAATTTCAAACGAAAAATTCATGTGTACATCTTCACATGCTAAGTGCGACCAAAGTCTTTCCATGAAAAATTAACTTGTAGTTTGAGCTGTATAAAAAAGACAAAATTTAGTGCTGAAAATCATGCTTTTTGTGAGACTTATTTTGTCTTTTTTAGATTGGTCACAAAAAATATCGGGTTTTCACGAAACTGCACGAACGCACATAGATTGTGGTGATGTACGTACGAAATTATTTGTTATTTTTTTTAACAATTAAAAATATGTTTTTTAGGTGGAGGGAGCATATGCACCCAAGAGTCGAATTGAATTTCCGCTCTACTATCTTACAATCTGAAAAGACACTTTGGGAGTGTCATTTAGTCCTAGATACATTGCTAGTAGCGACACTTAACAAACGTCTCTACTATAATATAGATGCAGATATAATGTCTCTATGGGATATTTTCGTTGTAGTGAGCTTTGATCATTTTCTACCATCCTTCTAGAGATATCTTGCGCTAACCGAATCCCCATTTCATCAATTGTATAATTTAATTTCTTTTTCTTTCTTTCTTACCATCTCTCTTTTTTTGCTTTGAGAAACATCGAACATATATTCCGTATACATAGAATCATCAAATTCATCGAGACGATCAAAGTGATAAAGTAGCACTTCTCGATTGAATTCATGAATTTGCATCATGCATAATTGTGAACTATGAGTGCTATGCAAATAAAACTACACAATATAATAAAATAAAAAATAATTCTACCACGAGAACCGGCACATGCATATACATCGAATATAGAACGAAAGAGCCAACGTTGTAACTATTGTGCAATCAATGAGCACGTCGTGGGTCAGCTGTCTATCAAGGTGGAAAAGGTAGTCGCAGACGACATAGACAGAACCCTTGTTGGAGGTGATGGATCAGAAGATCCGTAACATGTCAACGTCTTCCTTTTCGCCAGGTCGGTCATCATCGACTTGGTGCCCCGATTTGGCACCATAGGAGGTAAGTCAAAGGAAGGTCCCTTTGCGAGTGGAGGGATCCCAAATGACACAACTGAGCTACCCTTACCAACATCACCACATTCTTTCCTTGCCGGTGGTGTATGGGAGTTGTAGCGACATAGGCTGAAGCCACACGATCCGCAAAGATTGCGAGATGATTCAAATTCGGTCACGCGAGGGGGAATCAACGGTGGTTGGCAGATGGTCGATGGCAGTTGGCGAGAGATGCGGCATGGCTGAATTATGAACCCACATGAAGAAGGGTGTAAGTGTTGCCAAGCTCCGATCGGTTTTATATATGTGCAAAAAAGTAGCCCTTGTACTACAAATTCTGGGCTGGTTTTTTCATATGCGCATCTTTTTTAGTACCCCAGAATTTTTTGAGTTTCTAAAACCACCAATTGTTTATCCCCAAAACTCAAAACATTATTTTTCGCGTAAGAATGATTTTGAACTCTAGGCTACTCATAAAACATGTGTAGAAAAGCACGCAAAAATGCTTTTTGTATGAAAAGTGTATTTTCTTTAGATATTCAAAAACTATTTCCCCCTATTTGTTACATCGTTCTGCATATGAACTCGATTCAATCTTTCAATACTCAACATCACATACATAATATAATAATATTTCAAATCCATAATGCTATTAAACTATTATGCAACAGTAGGAACCATTAGAGTTGCTTTATGCTATCAATCCTCATGTGAGATGAAGACCTTGGTGGCTCCTTCGAACACCAGTTCTCACTGGTAGAATCTTCCCCTCGTGTCTCTCTTTCCCCTCCCTATCTATTTGAAATGAAGCACACCAATGGATAAAAAAATTCACATGGCGATTGAAATGGAAAGGTTAGGCAAAGCAAAGAAAGTGATCTCTCGGTTTCTCATTGGCATGAACTTGAAAACATTTCCAATGCACTGCAGATCTTTTGAAATAGTTCACTACCTTCTGAAGCATAGCAAAATTATTTCTAATTCGTGCCAATTTCTCTGCATTCGTTCCCGCATTCACTGGCCTACCCGCAGTGGCAGATCTAAGATTTTTCTTAAGTGTGGACATATTTGAAAAACATTAGTTGCATATGGTAGAGAAGTTGTTTTATTTGGTTATAGGTCGCGCTAGACTATGTTGAACATATAACACTTAGAGGTCGTTTGGTATCCATCATTTGGGCCTGGAATTCTGGAATTCATTTTGGAATTCCATAGGTGGGCTGTTTGGTTGTCACAGAATTGGGTCATCATTTCATTTAGGAAATCACAAAATGACACCATCGGTACACACAATTCAGAAATTTCGCCATATATAGCATACTCATTGTAGAAATCATTTACAAATTCAATATTGAATTATGTTGTCACCTTACAGATTCGATGTTAGATGAAACTAAGTGTCCATTTCTGGAATTACAATGTAAATGAAATGAATGCATGTATTCATTTCAAAATGCTACAAATGAAATGAAAGCCTGGATTCCAAACGACTCCTTATGTGAATCATCAAATTTGTCTGCTGATTTTGGTGGTGGTGGTGTTGGTTGAGGGCGGCGAGCATACGGTGTAGGCCTCCCATGCTTACACACATAGAAATGTTCCATATATAGTATCCTCAGTTAGACGGTCATTATGAAAATATTGCGTATCATACCTTAAGATCGATGTTAGACATGAGGCTAAATTGAGTGTACTCACATAGTTAAACTAAGCACTTTGGGCAAATTGCTCGATGGTCCATGGCTCATATGACAAGATGCACTAGATCATGCACTATGGCTACATATGGAGTAAGGCCAACGAAACTTAGGCCAAAATGCTTATAGACTAGTGCCACGACCTAAGTTGACGGGTCATATGTGAACAATCTGCCAACTAGTGATGAATATGTGGGTTAATGAGTGCACTCCTATTCCTAAGATTGGGCTAGGCCGTATGGTATTCAAGATACCCTAGCCATGCACTTATGGCTACATAGGAATTGGTACGGTCGAAGGGACCCCAAGTAGGCATTAGAGTCAACATTGGTGGGATTTTGTGGAAGGTCGTCCATTGTTGTCTTGATGCCCTCAAATGGCTGCATGCTCGCGTTCTACACAACAGAAGTTGTCTGCCCAGTGAGGACCGTATGTAGAGTCATGTCATAAGCACGTGTGCCAACCCTGCAAGCACCGTCTCAGCCGATGTTCTCCCCGGCGAACAGTTGCACCCAACCCTGTGTTGTGAGCATGCTCTTCGCTGCTTCCCCCTTCAGCTCCGCCCACGTAGTTGTGCAAAGTCACTACCCTCATCTTTGATGACGTGGTTGTTAGAGTCGTGACCATTTGACAATGCCTTCTTGAGCTTGCCAGAATATTCAGGAAGAAGGGTTGTGAAGGGTACTAGGGGTATGACCGGGTATAGTCGTTATCATACATCATTTCTTAAGTTATATATATACTAGAACATAAATCTAGGAATACGTAGCACACCCTTCCTCCTTGAACAAAATATACTAGCGAACCTTCAGTGTACAAATATTTAAGAAAATCTGAACAATATGGTCTATCATTTTAGGAGATGTGGTACTTGTTCAGAATAAGTTTGGGAATAAATTTGAACTGAAAGTGCACTATACAAAAGACCAGAGCAAATAATGGCATCAGAATTAAATAGCTAAGAAGACCAAACCCACATTCTAGAAGTTTAAGTTTTTGTATGAAATCATTGATGTGCACGCCTCAACAAACAATTATGAACCAAAACATAAATAGTCTATTCAAATATGTCAGTGACCAGATATTATATAGCAAACAACAACAATACCAATTTTATGGGAAGACATGAAGGATGAAGCTCTCAAGCACACTAGAAGGTCCTTCCATTCCTTCTTAGTTCCAAGAGTTGCGGAAAGCAAAGATTCAACCACATAGGATTACGGAATAACTTATGCCATGATTTAGTTTACTTTGCCACACTCTCTTCATTAAACATGCATATATACAAGGCAAATTTTCTTAGTTATGGTAAAAGTGAATCAGATACTTGATCTAATATATATGTAGCACATGAACTATATAGCCACCAAAATTAAATATTATAATTGGGAGAAAATAAATGATTGTGCACTACAGGAGTTTCTATTAATCTGTGTATGAATCTCTCTTCAGTAATTCAGGCTGGCATTGACTATTGGCTGATGGAATAGTGCAAATAAAACAAAATGATCTTCATCTATAGGGTAGTGCCTAATACATCTGTATAGTTAAACCCAAGTGGATTTTTGAGATTCCAACAATTCAGAGACGGAGATACCCCACTAATTTGATTTTTCACATACATAGGCTACCAAAAGGAACTGAAAGTATTATTCAGCAAGAAAACAAATGCTCAAATGAGCAGTTATTATGTCATATAATCTATATAAAACACACACATGAGAGCAAACGAATATGGCATACTCATTTAACATGAAGGGACTTATGAAGGGATGTTAAGAAAGTAATCTAAAGGGACATCGTCCGCTCATGTTTATTCCATATAGTAGTGTTCCCCTCTGAACAAAAATAATTCACCTAACATGGACAACAATTAAACAAGCAAGGGTACATGGATAAAGAGTCTTTAAAACAAAAGATTTAACATGTTTCAAGACGCTCAGTATATCATCTAGGGTGTGTCTTTGATTCTATATGTAATAACCCTCCTTGGGGATACCAAACAGTGGAATCATTTTCTTACCTTGAAAGAAAGTGTGTTCAACTACCTGGGACAATGTCCAAAAAAATACATGAAAAAACAGCATAGTAAAACTTAAGAAAGTAAGAAACTGATATTTAAGCTAGCTAGGCTGAAGAATGTGTGACCAATACTAAAATACACAGTATACACATGCAATTATCTCATTTACATATCGACATCCAAGTTAAGAAAAACAATTAAAGTGTATACATATACATTGATGACTCTCATCAGTAGAGTACTGGATTGACATCATCTCATTTTATCAACATTTAATTTTGAAACTTCAAACTTCCTTGGTCTCTAACTACCTGACATTCTAGGTTTAATTAAATTCAAAAAAATTAAAGTTGATTAAGTATATAGGAAAATATCAACATCTATGATACCAGATGCATATAATATGAAATTATTTTTTATGATTATTATACTAATATTTATTTTATATTTTATATTTTAAGTTTTCTCCTATATAGTTTTTTTAAACGTTCCAAAGTTTTCGTTTGGAAAAACCCAGAATAGAATGTAATTTTAAACGGAGAGAGTAATTCCCAGACACCAAAAAGTTGGATAAGTTACAACTCATGAGTAGATTGGAAGCATTCATGAATTGGTCATCACTGAAAATCAAGTTCAAGAAGACTATAAGCGACTCAAATGTGCTACATAGAACGACCAACACATCACACATATGGAGTGTACACATAGCTTTAAGTAAGTACAATGGACTGATCTAATGCTAATGTCCTATAAGTGGAATGTGGAGTGCAAACCAAGGAGGATGGTGTCGTGTCTGTAACTAAAAGAGTTCAAAGCACAATAAATTTATATGTGCTATCGAATACAAATTCATGAAAACACCTTGTATATGATCACAAATTATGCATGCTATGACGATATGTAATGATCTAAAACAAATTCATATATACGAGCTGATGAATTCATCATGTTAGGGATATATATGCATTAAACATGCAGTAAGAAAATAATGACAAGGATGTGGGAGGGAGAAAATTGAAATTTAGATTCAAGTCTTGGTTCAAAATTTTCTAGAAGGTGTTTTAAAAAGGATATCAACAAGAAGAATGTGTACACTCAAACCTTTGTAACATTTATGGTTCATATATATATTTGGACAAGTTAATTAAATATAGGAGTATTATTTTATTTTCATGTCTTTATTAGTGATATCATTTCTTACAATTTCCTTATAAACATACTCATATAGAAAATAATGGTAAACGTTACACACTCTTAAAGATGACTATGTCAAACTCCATGACGACGTATGTATTGTGAAGTACACAAATTGCCGCGTAAACACACATGTCACCCTACTATTTGAATACAATTAGTTCTTATAAGGCTCATGAATTGGTTGATCTATCTCTAGTCGCTGGAATGATTCAACACATCTTTTCCAAGTAAGATGTACTAAGACATCACACATATGGAGTGTAGACATAGCTTTAAACAAGAATGATGGCACGACCTAATGCTAATGTCCTATGTGTGGAAGCTAGCATGTTATGCAAATCATAGGATGGTGTTGTGTCCGTGGTGAAAAGAGCTAGAAGCACAAATCATGTCAAGTATACATCAATATAAAAATATGTGTTGTTCAATACACCTTCATGCAATAACCTTGTACATGATTAGTAAATATAAAAGCTATGACAAGATATCGTGATCTAAAAAGTTCTATGAGTATGCGCTGATGAATACATTATGTCAGGGATTTGGATGCATTAAATATGCATTGATCAAATAATACCAAGGTTGGAGGATGGAGAAAATTAACTTTCACATTCATGTCTTTGTTAAAAATTCCCTAGAAGATGTTTAAAAAGGATTTCAACAAGGTGTTTATCTTCTAGTGTCTATCTAATGATGATAATAAATAATATGAACACTGAAAAAGAAGAATGTGTGCACTTAATTTATATTGTATTTTAAAATAGGAGTAGAATTTTATTGTCACTCTTCTTAGTAGTGATATCATCACATACTTTTTTTAACAAACATACTCATATAGATAATAATTGTAAAGATTACACACTCTTAGAGATGATAGTGTCAAACTCCATGTTATCATATGTACTAGCAAGTACAAATCTAGCCGCGTAAATGTGCATGTCATCCCTACAAGTTGAAGAAAAAATAGTTGTTATAAAGCTGCATGAATTGGTTCATCTTATGTTTATTCGTTGGAGTGATTTAACACATCTTTTCCAAATAATAAATACTAAAGAGAAAAAATTGTGGCATGTTGGGTGGTTGTACCCCCAGCCCACCAGAGTTCAAACCCCAGGTTTGACATCTGTGTGTCTCACAAAGGCGGAATATTCTTTCAGTGGGAGGCGACGTTCCCGTCGACGGCGAGGCGCCTGTGGTGACTTCGTCAATTTCAAGATCCAATCTGCCGGCTCAGTCTTCCGGAGGTGCTCATAGGGGTAGGGTGTGCGTGTGTGCGTTCATAGGGGTGAGTGTATGCGCGTGTATGTGAGCGTCTGCGTTTGTACTGTGTTTCTCAAAAAGAAAAAGATATGAGAACTGTGATCCTTCATGGTATCGGCCAAATTGTTTTGGTGCCATTTCTATAAGAGAATTTAGAAGGAAAATGATATTTAACATATTTTTTCATTTTATCTTTAAAATTTATAAATTCAAATATGCAATTAAGTAACCAGCGATAACCATGGTTGCTGGACTTACCGGTCCCCACTGATATTTTGAAACCTTGGATTTGACATGCTCATGCCACTCACAACATTGTTAGTAATTGTATAATCACGCGTCAGTTATTACTCCTCATCGAGCACAAAATTTTATGTGTTAATGCATGTCCACAATTGATCAGTTATGCTATTTCACATGGACATCGACGTGTATCCATAACGCGTGTGATGAGCTTCTCACAACAATGACAGATGTGCAATCAACCACAGGAACCACGTAAATTTTGTACAATAAATAGTTACGCCCTATAGTGTGCAAACAATTACACCCGCCCTGCAATATGTCACTATCTTTATAAAACCTAGCTCTAGTACAAAATTCGATGATTATTTTTATACACATGGGTGACTCCCGTTAGGAAGCAGCTACACGGAGTTCCCATCACACAACCACGGTCGTACGATCACATGTGTATATTACTCTCGATTCTCCGCAAGTCAAACATGCCTTCGCCATAATAAGATAGTAAGTACTGCCTAGGAAAGAAACCATATTATGCAGGGAGACAATTAGTGTGGTTTTTTCATTTTCTTGGTTTCCACATCAAATGGTAGTAATGTTGATGTTGATGTTTTGGACTACCGTCATGTAAACTTTGATCAGTCAGAAAATTATATTCATGCTCGTACAAAAAGCAGTTATGTATGCGCTGAAGGACCATATAGCATCAACGGGTCAATATATCCATTTTGTTTCTTTAGACATAAGCACATAGTAGACCAGTCCATTCTAAGAAAGAAAAACATACGAGACCAGTCGAACAAAATCCCCACGGCCGGCCACCGCACAAAATTTGGTTGAACAAAATCCCCACAGACCAGTCCATTCTAAGAAAGAAAAATATCACGCAGCAGTACTCTTGTACAGCCCTCTCCGTGTGCTCGACGCCGGATAAAGGATAAGGATATTTATGACCCAATTAGGCAACGGCGTCACCCGGCAACTGTTAGAATTTGTTTCCTGAAATGTAACCGAACGACCGGACGCCACGTACGTGCCCCATGTTTCGGACGCGACCCATATCGAAAAGGAAACGAAATCCAGGCCTCCCCCAATCTCATTTCTGACACTCTCGCGGCCGCACGGGTGATCCGCGCCGCCGCTACCCGCCTTCCATCTCCCGATAAACGACGGCTGCGCGCCCACCCCACAGGATCCCCAGCACTATATATAACACCCTTCCTTGCCTCCTCTTCCTCAGCGCCTCACCGACACTCGCCGCTCTTATTTCTCCTTCCAATCTATCTCCGACCACCGTCTTGTCCTAGCCTCCCCCAATCTCATTTCTCCTTGCCTTGTCAACCACCATTGGTTCCACTCCAAAGAACTGTAGTTAGATGACGAACCTGACTCACGTCGGTTCAGTCCTCGACCTCGACCAGTCCATCACCAACGGCATGGCCGATGACAGTGGCGGCTGTACATCCAACTCCGAGTGGAAAGGTTATCTTGTACCGGAAGTTTTTTTGGAGTCTGAGCCGGTAGTGGAGGCTGGTAAGAATGAGGTACTGGAGGAAGGTATGTGGAACAATCTGTTAGTAGAGGAGGGCATGTGGAACAATCTGTTAGTAGAGGAGGGCATGTGGAACAATTTTGTAGTAGAAGGCATGGGGAAGAATGGGGCTGAGTCGATGGTAGGGGCGGCGGGATCCACCAGCCAGTTCTTGTCGTCCGGGCTTGAGGAGCAGGGTCCTGCGAGCAATGGCAATTTCACTGAGTTTGAGTTTCATGTGTGGGAGCCGCCTTTGGCGATTCAGGCGGCAAACAACATGGGTGCTGAATGGAGGGCCGGAAGTGCGCTGTCGGGGTCCAAGGAGGCGGCCGGCGGCGGGAGCAACGAAGACAACAGTTTGTTCGCCTCTCAGATGGTGGAGTCGGTGGCCTCGGTTGAGGATCCGCAGCCCCAAGGCATGGTGAATCTGGGAAACAAGAGGGGCGCCGAATGGATGGGTGTGGCGCCATCAGCCAGGGCTCGTGGGTCCAAGAGGCAGCGCACGCCGTCAGGCTCGATCGGAACCAGCGGCGGGAGCAACGACGAAGCAATGGGGAGCGAGGTCTTGTTTGAGTTGGCGGCGTTGGCGGGTGTTTGGAGGAGGGAGACCGTGTGGTGGGCAAGGAAAAAAATAGCGCGCTATAACAAAATAGCGTGGGTCTAAAAATACGCTATTAGCATGCTATAGCGTGCTATTAACGCGAATAGCGCGCTATAGCGCCAAAATAGCGAGTCGCTCTTCGATATGCTATGCGCTATTAGCGTGGAATACGCTATTTTTCCATGGTGGTGGGACGAGGTGGGCAGGCCGGGGTACCCTGACGTGGACTTCAAGCGCCACTTCCACATGTCGCGCTCCACCTTCGACAAGCTCTGCAACATGCTGGATCGCTCCGTGCGCAAGGAGGACACCGCCGCCCGCGACGCCATCCCCGTTCCCCAGCGCGTGGCGCTCTGCGTCTACCGCTTCGCCACGGGTGAGAGCTTCTCCGGGCTCAGAACGCGCTTCGGGATCGGCAGCACCTCCACCATCCACAAGATCATGCACGACGTCACCGACGCCATGAACGCCATCGGCGAGCCCAACTACCTGTCCGCCCTGTGGCCTCGCGGCGCCGACGCCATGGACGCCGCGGCTGCTAAGTTCCAGGCCCTGACGGTGACGGGGGGCCTCCCTGGCGTAATCGGCGCCGTCTACACCACCCACGTTCCCATCAAAGCGCCAAAGCCAAGTGACGGCGACCACGCCTCATTATACCACTGCAGCCGACGCCTCACGGAGCGGCGCAACGGCAACATCTTCTTCAGCGTCGCCCTCCATGCGGCTGTGGACGCCGACGGCACCTTCACCGGCCTCTACCTCGGCCGCGGCATCATGTCCGACGAGGAGATCTTTTCCGTGTCACCGATGAACACGGAGCACGCGGAAGAGATGATCTCCCAGCACAAGCGTCTCGTCGGAGGCGCAGGGTACCCGCTCACGGACTGCACGCTGGTGCCTTACACCCATAGCAACCTCACGCCGGCGCAGACCAAATACAACGAGAAGCTGGCGCTGGCCCGCGGCGTGGCCCTCGACGCGTTCCGGAGGCTCAAGGCGCGCTGGGCCGTCATGCAGAAGCGCAGCGAAGTGAAGCTGGAAGACTTCAAATCACAGATGAGAGCATGCTGCGTGCTCCACAACTTCTGCGAGCGCAGCGGCGATGGGCTCGGCGACGAGCTGAAAGGGTTCCAGATGGAAGACGATGAGATGGTCCTCGATAACGCCGTGCGCTCCGCCGCCGCCGCGGAGGTGCGCGACGCAATCGCCCACAAACTCATCCACGGCTCCACCATGGCAGCTAACTAAGCAGATGCAAGCAGTTCGAGCGATTTGATGGCTTCATCAGCGGAGCAAAAGAAATAAGCTGCAGGGAGTTGAGCAGCAAGATTACATTGGTTGTTTTGTTGGATTGGCGAGAATAGTGAGCAATTTGTCATGTGAGTTTCGAGAGAATTCTAGCGTCCCATTTTTTGCATTAGCTCTGTCACAGAATTTCAGAACAATTTGTACTTTTTCAGATCTAGATCTGGATTGATCTGCGCAATCTTGTAATATCATCATCAATTTTGTTAAACATCATATTATTTCGTTTCGCCAGCCATCATCTCTCGTTTCATTTTTTTCTCCTTCAAATAAGCAATTGCACGTACACATTCTAAAGCACAACCCTCTAGATTGAATCTTGCTTTTATCTTGTAAGAGCATGTCTAACAGACTTCTTATTTTTATGCTCCTTAAAACGTGAGTAGAGGCCCTGTATTCACTTTGCGCCAGCCGAAAACTCGTCCGAGCTAGCAGATCATGTATCCCCACCCCGTAAAACAGAATCCTACGGAATATTCTGTTTTCAGCGGTGGCGCGTGGGTGGCTATGACGGCGTCGCCGGGAAAACGGTTGGGAATTCTGAAATGTCCGCGCGCCCTAGCTGAAATGGGATAAGGGGTTGGCCCTGTATTCAGCCTCCCACCCCGTACAAGTAAGGGGCGAAGAGCCGCCCCATAGCCAAAACTATAAAAAATTGATGCGGGGACCTATTTTACGGGTCTGCTAGACGGCCGGGTAGCGCCCAACCCCTTATTTCGATGGTTATTATACGGATTTAGCCCTTTTAAGGGTCTGTTAGACATGCTCTAAGCCGCATATAATCGTGTTTGCCCTTGCTGTTATTCATTTTCTTACTCGCCATAGGATTTGAATGTTTTTGAAACGATGGGCAAGAAAGGAAGGAAACACACTTAGACAGATGAATATTGTTCGATACGGCCATGCAACGGTAATCCCACACACACTTAGCATTCATTAAATATTAAAAAAAAAATAGTGTAGCTCATTACCATTTATCCCTTCGCAAGCAACTAGCAGAAACTCAGATTATTGAACAGGCATAGGCATGGTAGTGGAAGAAAAATAAACACTTGCAGCCCTAGGCGGTATGAAGTACAACTGTGATGCTGCCATGGTTAGACCCTAACATACAGTTTCCATTCCTTTTTTCTCTCTTCCACTCAACCCGAGTCCCAACACAAAAATGAAATCTTGTGGATACAACATATGCAAGGTCTCAATTAAAGATTGAAATGATCCCTATTCTCCATGGATCACCTTCTAAGGCATTAGTACTCACGAGAATATTTAGACTCGTTTTCACAAAAACAAGTATAATGATCCCTATTCTCCATGGATCACCTTCTCCGTCGGCCACCCCGGCACCGTGCCGGACGGGGCCATGCTCCTCAAGTCGACGCTGGAGACACGTACCGTCGACATCCTGGGCCAGGACAAGAGACTGATCGGCAGCGCCGGCTACCCGCTCATGGACTGGATGCTGGTGCCATACTCCCACCAGAACCTGACGCACACGCAGCACGAGTTCAACCTGATGGTGGCCGCCACCGTGGCCGTGGACGCGTTCCAGAGGCTCAAGACGCGCTGGGCCTGCCTCCAGAAGCGCAACGAGTTCAAGGTGGAGAACATCCCCGCCATACTCAGCGCGTGCTGCGCCCTGCACAACTTTTGCGAGCGCCGCGGCGACGAGCTCGACCCCGAGTTGCCAAGATTCCATCTCGTGGACGATGACGTGGTCGCTCCTAACCCCGTGAGCTCCGCAGCCGCAGCGCAGGTGCGCGACGCCATGGCCAACTACCTCCTCTACTAGCTTGGAAGAAAGGAAGTTGCAGACAACCATGCAGGCACACAGTTCGATTTCCTGGCCGGGTCACAGGAGGGAAAATGGAACAAGGACGTAGAGCAGCAAGACTCACTTAATTGATTTTTTTTTGTCGGAGTGGGAAGAGCACACAAGTTTTCGTCTCAACCGAGTTTGGAGGGAGGGACACTCTCAAAGAATAAAGCTAGCGTCCTATTTTATTTTTGCATCAGCTTCGTTGTTCCGTATGATTTGTTTTTGTTTTTCAGGCCTGGACACAAGATTGTAACCTTCGTATAATCTTGTATACCCCGGAGATCATCATCAGTTTGATAAACCTTATCCCTATTTTGTTTTGTCATCCAAGAGTCAGGTTCTCTCTCGTTCTCCATATGTTATCATGCTTTGTTTTGTCAGGTCTTTCTTTAGTAGGAAATTCTATGAAACTCCGATTATGCAAATGTGATACTATGACCTCTGTGTACATAGTTGAAAGCATCCAATTAGTATGATCGATGGAGGCAAGTGCGCTACTCTATGACCTCTCGTGTACACATAGTTGAAATCATCCAATTAATATGATCGATGGATAAGTAGGAAGACTTAGAGTGAGTCTATCCATTTCCGGCAATGATGAATGGTGAAATATTAGGTGCAATAATAACCATTATTATGATCTTCTTCCATGTATGCGATTTAAAAAAAAAATTCATTGGCAAATAAGGAAGGGAACACAGAGGAAGAAGCATTTTTCATTTCATTGTACATGAAGGCAAAGGGTGTGTGGACCAGGCTTAATTACTGCCATACATAATCCAGCCAAGATTTTATTTTGAGCTATATTAGTTCAACTAAGACCGAGTAGTAGATGCTCGTACCTTACTGCCATATATTCCTCAACCAGTTGTCACACATGCGAACAATCACAAACACTGATTACAGAAGAGGCATATTACCGTTGATGGAGAATATCTCTGCCCGCTGGCCTTATTTGAATCCACCAGAGTTTTTGTTTTGTTCCTTTTTGCTCCTGACTAGAGTTCCCTTGACATAGATTTATTTATTCTTACCAAGGAAAAAAATAGCATGCTAAATGAAATAGCGTGGCCTTCCAAAATACGTTATGATAATTATAACATGTTAATAGCACACTATTTTACAAAATGGCGTTTACAAAAATGACAAATGTAGCATGTATACTAAGGATTTCAACATCTGAAAGATTATCCAGATCACAACGATCAACAAATTAAATTGACAAAGTCCAGATCACGATGAAAGAGAAAGACTTGTTACAATCTAACAGTTAACATCAACAATTCAACAACCATAGTCTAGAACTAGATGGAGAATTAAGACTTAAGAAAGATAAGTAGACAACTAACCAACCAACATGCATAGTCCAGATAAACAACTAAGGAGCCAAAACATAGCAGAAGCAGTAATTAATCAAAATCAGAAGAACTAGATGGAGAATGCATGCGGTCATCTTCTGATTCGGGAGAAGAATGATAGATTGCAGCCATTGGTGGATCTAGGATTTTAAATCAGGGTGGTCCGTCTTTAATTCACCACATTCAATTTCCTTCATGTGTAGCATTCCGAAGCATGTCATGCCGCTTACAAGAAAATCCAACAATACCAAGCAAGAGACACTTGATCAAAAAACCACACAAACTCATTATTTCCCTTGGCAACAGCGACAAGAACTAGCTGGAGTTGATGAGCAAAACAATGCACATAATAAGTAGAAGGTGACTCTTTCATGATAAGTGTCTTCAAACCTTTAATATCTTCTCTCATGTTGCTAGCCCCATCATAACCTTGCCCATGGATTTGAGTTATAACCAAATGGTGTTGCTTAAGTAATGCTTCAATTGCTTTCTTAAGTGACAATGAAGTAGTATCACTTACATGAACTACTCCAATAAAGTTCTCCCGTGGTCTTCCTAGCTTCTCAACAAAACACAAGCATAGATCAAGGGTTCT
>NC_061513.1:337645130-337765680 GCF_022539505.1 Lolium rigidum | reverse complement strand
TGGACTTCTTCCTTCATGATCAACAGCAACTGGGCCGCCCGATGGGCCACATGCCTCATCACCATCTGTGGGCCACCCGGGCTTGCCGGATCTAGGCACTGTCGATGGTACACCCATGAAGTATACCCACAACACTACTGTTTTGTTGTGTCTTGGAAGTTGTTACTACTGTAGCAACCTCTTCTTATCTTTATTTTATTGCATTGTTGTGCCAAGTAAAGTCTTTGATAGTAAGGTTGATACTAGATTTGGATTGCTGCGCAGAAACATATTTCTTTCTGTCACGAATTTGAGTAGGCCTCTCTGTAGGTAACTCAGAAAAATCTGCCAATTTTCGTGTGTGATCCTCAGATATGTACGCAACTTTCATTCAATTTGAGCTTTTTCATCTGAGCAAGTCAAGTGCCCCTAAAAAATTCGTCTTTACGGACTGTTCTGTTTTGACAGATTCTGCCTTTTATTTCGCATTGCCTCTTTTGCTATGTTGAATGGATTTCTTTGTTCCATTAACTTCCAGTAGCTTTGTGCAATGTCCAGAAGTGTTAAGAATGATCATGTCACCTCTGAATATGTGAATTTTTGATTATGCACTAACCCTCTAATGGATTTGTTTTGAGTTTGGTGTGGAGGAAGTTTTCAAGGGTCAAGAGAGGAGGATGATACAATATGATCAAGAAGAGTGAAAAGTCTAAGCTTGGGGATGCCCCCGTGGTTCATCCCTCGCATATTTCAAGAAGACTCAAGCATCTAAGCTTGGGGATTCCCAAGGCATCCCCTTCTTCATCGACAACTTATGAGGTCACCTCTAGTGAAACTATATTTTTATTCCGTCACATCTTATGTGCTTTACTTGGAGCGTCTGTATGTTTTTATTTTTGTTTGTGTTTGAATAAAATCGGATCCTAGCATTCTTTGTGTGTGAGAGAGACACGCTCCGCTCGTTCATATGAACACTGGTGTTCTTAGCTTTACTTTTAATGTTCATGGTGAAGGTTGAAAACTCGCTTCGTTCATTGCTATTTGGTTGGCAAATGGAAAATGCTTCATGTGGTAATTGGTATATTTTCTTGAATAATTTGATACTTGGAAATTGTTGTGCTCAAATAGATCATGTTTAAGCTCTTGCATCATGTACTTTGCACCTATTAATGAAGAACTACCATAGAGCTTGTTGAAATTTGGTTTGCATGATTGGTCTCTCTAAAGTCTAGATATTTGCTGGTGAAGTGTTTGAACAACAAAGAAGACAGTGTAGAGTCTTATAATGCTTGCAATATGTTCTTATGTAAGTTTTGCTGTACCGGTTCATACTTGTGTTTGCTTCAAACAACCTTGCTAGCCAAAGCCTTGTACCGAGAGGGAATACTTCTCGTGCATCCAAATCCTTGAGCCAAAAACCATGCCATTTGTGTCCACCATACCTACCTACTATGTGGTATTTCTCTGCCATTCCAAAGTAAATTGCTTGAGTTCTACCTTTAAAATTTCGTTCCTTGTCTTTGCAATATATAGCTCATGGGAAAATAGCCTTAAAAATTATTGTGGTAAAGAATATGTAGCTTATGTATCTTATTTCTTATAAGTTGCTTGTTGAGCGGTAACCATGTTTCTGGGGACGCCATCAACTATTACACCTTTGTTGAATATCATGTGAGTTGCTATGCATGTTCGTCTTGTCTGAAGTAAGGGTGATTTATCATGATCAAATAGTTTGAGTATGCATATTGTTAGAGAAGAACATTGGGCTGCTAACTAAAGCCATGAATCATGGTGGAAGTTTCAGTTTGGACATTAATCCTCAATCTCTTATGAGAATATTATCTGTTGTTGAATGCTTATGCATTAAAGAGGAGTCCATTATCTGTTTTCTATGTTGTCCCGTATGGATGTCCTTAGTTGAGATCTATCAAAAACGAGAAATCAAATGCGATCTATCTCCTTGGACCTTTGTACAGGCGGCATAGAGGTACCCCTTTGTGATACTTGGTTGAAACATATGTAATGCAATGATAATCCATGTAAATCCAAGCTAATTAGGACAAGGTGCGAGCACTATTGGTATTCTATGCATGAGGCTTGCAACTTATAGGATGTCTTATGCATAACACATATGAATTATTACTACCGTTGACAAAATTGTTTCTATGATTTCAAAATAAAAGCTCTAGCACAAAAATAGTAATCCATGCTTCTCTCTGCGAAGGGCCATTCTTTTTACTTTATGTTGAGTCAGTTTACCTACTTCTTTCCATCTTAGAAGCAAACACTTGTGTCAACTGTATGCATTGATTCCTACATACTTGCTTATTTGCATTCATCATATTACTTTGTGTTGACAGTTATCCATGAGATATACATGTTGAAGTTGAAAGCAACTCGCTGAAACTTATATCTTCCTTTGTGTTGTTTCAAAACTTTCTACTAAGAATTTATTGCTTTATGAGTTAACTCCTATGCAAGTCTTATTGATGCTTGTCTTGAAAGTACTATTCACGAAAAGTCTTTGCTATATGATTTAGTTGTTTAATCATTGTCTTTACCATTGCTTCGAATCACTTCATTCATCTCATATGCTTTACAATAGTATTGACCAAGATTATGATAGTAGCATGTCACTTCAGAAATTATCCTTGTTATCGTTTGCCTACTCGAGGGCGAGTAGGAACAAAGCTTGGGGATGCTTGATACGTCTCCAACGTATCTATAATTTCTGATCTTCCATGCATGCTAGTTTTATGACAATACCTACATGTTTTGCTCACACTTTATAATGATTTTATGCATTTTCCGGAACTAACCTATTAACAAGATGCCGAAGTGCTAGTTCCTGTTTTCTGCTGTTTTTGGTTCCAGAAAGGCTGTTCGGGAAATATTCTCGGAATTCGACGAAACAAAAGCCAAACATCTTATTTTACCGAGACGGACCCGAACACCGAAGGGGAGACGGAGTGGAGGCCCAGGGCCCCCACACCATAGGCCGGCGCGGCCAAGAGGGGGGCGCGCCGCCCTATGGGGTGGGCCCCCCAGGCACCCCCTTGCGCCGCCTCTTCGCCTATATTATCCCTCGTGACCTAAAAACCCGACACCAATTGACGAAACTCCAGAAAGACTCCAGGGACGCCGCCGCCATCGCGAAACTCCGTTTCGGGGGACAGAAGTCTCTGTTCCGGCACGCCGCCGGGACGGGGAATTGCCCCCGGAGTCATCTCCATCGACACCACCGCCATCTTCATCGCCGTTGCTGTCTCCCATGATGAGGAGGGAGTAGTTCTCCCCCGAGGCCGAGGGCTCTACCGGTAGCTATGTGGTTCATCTCTCTCTCCCATGTGATCTTTATGTGATCATGAGCTTTGTAATCTTGATTGAATATGTAGATGTTACTCTTGTCTAGCTATATGCACTCTAGAGGTTACTTTAATATGAACTCTGGAATTACTCTCCACGGTATGACGGTGACAGTGTGCGCATCGTGTGTAATTCCTTTATGATATTGTGGAGCTTGTTTACTCCGGGTTGAGGGTGCTCTTGTAGCCCTACACAATGAATGGTGTTTGTTATCCAACAAGAGAGTCTATGAGATTAGCATTTATTTATTCAATTATGTGATCATTGTTGAGAGTGTCCACTAGTGAAAGTATGATCCCTAGGCCTTGTTTCTAAGCATTGAAACACCGTTTCCAACAAGTTCTGCTACATGTTTACTTGCTGCCATTTTTATTTCAGATTGCTATTACCACTCATATTCATCCATATCACTTGCATCTTACTATCTCTTCGCTGAACTAGTGCACCTATACATCTGACAAGTGTATTAGGTGTGTTGGGGACACAAGAGACTTCTTGTATCTTAATTGCAGGGTTGCTTGAGAGGGATATCTTTGACCTCTACCTCCCCGAGTTCGATAAACCTTGGGTGATTCACTTAAGGGAAACTTGCTGCTGTTCTACAAACCTCTGCTCTTGGAGGCCCAACACTGTCTACAGGAATAGAAGCGTGCGTAGACATCAGAGACCGGGCCCGATCTCCTCCTCCGGCCATCCCCGGCCAGATCTCCTCCATGGAGAAGCCTCCCCACCATCCTCTTCCCCATGGCCTCCGGTATGAACATGAACCTCCCTCTCTAGGGTTTGTTGGATTCCCTAGATGCATAGGCTAGGGTTTGTTGGAGTTCTTGGTGGAGTTTCATCCTAGAAGGCATTTTCATGTGTAGTGATACTAGCTAGCAACAACTTGTGAAGTTTGTACCTTAATGCTATGGACCAAAACCTAGATCTGGAAGTGTTGTGCTCGAGCGGTAGTACTGGTCATTTTGACCGGTACTACCGGACCTGGTTGCGGTACTACCGCTTTATGCAAAACTTTCACATTTGTTGCTTGTTAGTGTCCTATGCTTTGCAACTCCAAGGCTTGTGCACTTAACCCCTATTCCTTCTACAATCTATGCTATTCACAAGTTCTTCAAAGCCCCGTGGTCCAAAAGTAAGGAACCCTCCCGTCTCTTGCTGTCAACGTGAAGACGAAGATGAGATTGTATCGCTAAGGACAACAATGTAGTCGTTGGGGAGGCCGATAGTGATGACTCCGACGATGTGCCGCACTCCATCAAGACCAAAGGGAGGTTCAAGAAGCTCACCACGCGCCTCAAGAAGTACTTTTGCTTCAAGGAAGACCTCCAAGACCGGATGTATGACGCCCATGTGCAAAGCAAGAAGATCCGTTAAGGCTAAAAGTCCATGATGACCCATATGAACATCCCCATCTCCGATGGCTCCGAGAACAACATCACCCCTCCCGAGGAGTTGAAGTCCAAGCAAAAGTGGACAAGCTCCGAAGACTCCATCCCCGAGAACCGTTGGGACCGCGCTTCTCCACCACCTCATGGCAAGGCTCAAGTTGAAGATGATGAGGAAGATGAGGATGAGGACGATGGTGAGGACGAGGACGAGGAGGACGACAACGAGGGCGACGACGACGAGTGATCTCCATGGGCCGCTAGCATTCCTATTTTCCCTTTTTGGTGTTCCGATGCCAAAGGGGGAGAAGATGTTTTATTAGGAACGGGATTTGCATGGGAATGCCAAGGGCTTGGTGCTTCTTTTTGGTCTTTTCATCCTTGGCATTGTTTTATCCCTAGTTATCATAAACTCTATTTGTATTCGTGTGATTTGCTACTTGCTACTCTATTTGTGGGTCTCCCACCCGGTTTGTAATAAGACCTTTTAGTACCTATGGTTTTCGGTATTCATTTATCATGGCTACACCATCTAGTTGGAGGCATAATTTGGAGTTTGGGTTTTCTCAAAGCAAAGGTATGAATCATGTACTCAAACTCCTTGTATCGTAATGTGTTGCCTCTAGTTGTGCATATGCTATGATCTATGTCATATATCCTTGTTACATATGTGCTTGGTTTGTAAAATCAAGGGGGAGTTATGTACCTAGTATGTTGTGCATTTGTATTCAAATGCATATTCAAACTATGCACACATCTAGGGGTAGCTCTGTCTATATTTTGCAAATCTTGGATCTTATCATAATATCTTGTGCTATATCGCAAATTCTTGTGTTGTCATCAAACACCAAAAAGGGGGAGACTGAAAGAGCAAGATCTATCCATAAGTGTTTTGTGTGTTTGTTGACAACAGTCGAATGTATTTCACCGTGTGCATAGTTTGTTTTGGAAAGATTTGCAGGTACACGGTGGCCCGCTGATCACCTCAGGACTGGAAAACTCAAGAGTAGTTCATAGGTTTTCTGGTTTTGTGTGTGTGTCGTGAGGCGGCGTGGTTGGAGAGGAAAAGAGGAAAAAGCAGTTCCAGCTTGACCGGTAGTACAGGTACCAATAACGGTAGTACCGCTATCACTACTGGTACCGTTCCTGGTACCGCTCTGACCTTTTCGCGAGGAACGGCTTGTAGTAGGCATTGCGGTACCTTGACAGTACCTGGTGCGGTAGTACCGCTCTCAAGCGGTACTTCCGACATGGTACCGCTTAGGTACCGTAATTTCCGATACGGCATTTCCACCCTGGTACCGCTCTGGTACCTAGTGGATGTTCGGGGCTCCCAGAGACCCTTACGGTACCCAAGCGGTACCGCAAACGTTAGTACCGCTTGAGCCCCACGTGTCAGTTCTGCAGGCCAACTAAGTCTCAGAGCGGTAGTACCGCTCCCACATGCGGTAGTACCGCTCCCACATGCGGTAGTACCGGTTGTGTGGGAACTGCACATAATGGTTGTATTTGAGGGCCCTATAAAAGGGGGCCTTCTTCCCCAGCTCGATCTAAGTCTTTTCTTTCTCTCTCCTCCATTGTTGCTGAGCTCAATTTCTTGAGGATCTCCCTCCCCATCCAACCATTCATGCCCAAAGTTTGAGGTTTGGTGGAGGAGACCCCGATCTATAGTTCTACCAAGAGAGATTTCACCAATACCATCTAGTCCTTAGTGGATCTTGATGTTAGGGTTCCTTTTGTGGGACTCCTTGGAGATGTGCTCCTATGGAGGCTAGCTTGGAGTTGTGCTAGCCCCATAGGGTGTTGGGAGCGTTCGTCGTTGTGGAGCTCGCTCCAACCTTGTGAAGGAACCGCCGCCTCGACCGACTACTTAGTGGAGAAGGGAAAGCTCCTTCGTAGGGTCTTCTCGAGGAAGAAGGTGAGGCCTGTGTAGCCGTTGGACATTTGTGGTCCACACCTCCTCAACGTAGACGTAATCCCTCTTGTGGGAGGAACTGCGGGAAACACATCATGTCTCTTCCTCGTTCCCCGGTTGTCCCTCTCCTCTCTCTTACTCCTTTGTGGTTCCATTACTTGTTGCACTACATAGCATCATACTAGGTTCATTTTAGTCGCTAAATTCACCACCTTTGCTTCCGCACCGCACCTAAAACTGAAAAAGACATAAAATTTGATAGCGCCTATTCACCCCCCCCTCTAGTCACGCCTACGATCATTCACCTAGGCCAGACGAAACTTGATAGGTATCTCATTTCAAAACTGTTCTCAACATGATTGCTATGCACCCCTGAATGTGTGATAAACTCATAGAACTTGGAGAATATACTTCACAAAGAGGTGATTGGCCAAAAATACATACGTTTGTTGGTGTATTTGAGTCATTTGACTTTGTTTTCAATGCACACTTGATGCTTGTCATTCTTGGATACACTGAAGAATTGTCCGAGTGTTTGCAAAGAAGAGACCAAGATATTCTTGCTGCAATTGATCTTGTTCAAATGGCAAAGAATAGAATACAAGAGTTGAGGTCTCATGGTTGGGATACATTCCTTCAAAAGGTCACATCATTTTTCAATACAAATGGCATTCAAGTTCCTGTGATGGAGGATAATTATGTGCCTTATGGAAGATCATCACGGTTTTCTCAACGTCAAACAAATGGTGATCATTTTAGAAGAGAAGTTTATCTTGGAATTGTTGATCAAATTTTCAAGAGTCTGATAATGTGTTTGATGAGATCAATATGGAGTTTCTTTATTTTATGTCGGCATTGCGTCTCGTCCACTCATTTGATGCTTTTGATGCACACAAGGTATGCAAACTTGCTGATTCTAACTCAATGATTTTAAAAGCCAAGATTTGATATACCTTAAACTACAACTTGATAACTATATTGATGACATGAGAAGATATGAAAAATTCAAAGGCCTACAAAACCTTGTTGATCTTTCGGTTAAGCTTGTAGAAACAAGGAGGCATATAGTTCATAATTTGGTGTACTTGCTTCTCAAATTGGTATTGCTTCTTCTGGTGGCGACAACAAATGTTGAAAGAGCATTTTATGTAATGAGTTTTGTCAAGAGCAAGTTGAGAAATAAGATGGGTGATAGTCTTTTGGATGATTGTCTAGTCACATACATTGAGAGAGATACTTTCTCCAAAGTGGATGAAGAATATGTAATTGAGACTTTCATGGCCATGACAAGGCGTATGCCCCATCAAAAGTGGTCTCCTCTTTGAGCTTTTGAAGGTATGTAGGCCTATTGTATGCAAAAATCAAACTGAATTGTGAACTACTATATGCTAGTAGGTTTGTTTGTGTCAAAAAAAAAAATTGAAGACGGACCACCCTGATTTAAATCCTAGATCAACCAATGGCTACAATCTGCGGTTCTTCTCCAGAATCAGATGATGACCACATGCATGCTCATCTAGTTCTTCTGATTTTGATTAATTAATGCTTCTGCTATGTTTTGGCTCCTAAGTTGTTTATTTGGACTATGCATGTTGGTTGGTTAGTTGTCTACTTATCTTTCTTAAGTCTTAATTCTCCATCTAGTTCTAGACTATGGTTGTTGAATTGTTGATGCTAATTGTTGGATTGTAACAAGTCTTTGTATTTCATCGTGATCTGAACTTTGTCAATTTAATTTGTTGATCATTGTGATCTGGATAATCTTTCAGTTGTTGAAATCCTTAGTATGCATGCTACATTTGTCATTTTTGTAAACGCCATTTTGTAAAATAGCGTGCTATTAGCATGTTATAATCATCATAGCGTATTTTGGAAGGCCACGCTATTTCATTTAGCATGCTATTTTTTCCATGGTATAAATAAATAAATCTATGACAAGGGAACTCTAGTCAGGGGCAAAAAGGAACACAACGAAAACTATTGTGGATTCAAATGAGGCTAGCGGCAGAGATATTCTCCATCAACGGTAATATGCCTCTTCTGTAATCAGTGCTTGTGATTGTTCGCATGTGTGACAACTGGTTGAGGAATATATGGGAGTAAGGTATGAGCATCTACTACTCGGTCTTAGTTGAACTAATATAGCTCAAAATAAAATCTTGGCTGGATTATGTATGGCAGTAATTAAGCCTGGTCCACACACGCTTTGCCTTGATGTACAATGAAATGAAAAATGCTTCTTCCTCTGTGTTCCCTTCCTTATTTGCCAATGATTTTTTTAAAAATCGCATACATGGAAGAAGATCATAATAATGGTTATTATTGCACCTAATATTTCACCATTCATCATTGCCGGAAATGGATAGACTCACTCTAAGTCTTCCTACTTATCCATCGATCATATTAATTGGATGATTTCAACTATGTGTACACAGAGGTCATAGTAGCGCACTTGCCTCCATCGATCATACTAATTGGATGCTTTCAACTATGTATACAGAGGTCATAGTATCACATTTGCATAATCGGAGTTTCATAGAATTTCCTACTAAAGAAAGACCTGACAAAACAAAGCATGATAACATATGGAGAACGAGAGAGAACCTGACTCTTGGATGACAAAACAAAATAGGGATAAGGTTTATCAAACTGATGATGATCTCCGGGGTATACAAGATTATACGAAGGTTACAATCTTGTGTCCAGGCCTGACAAAACGAGAACAAATCATACGGAAATACACAACGAAGCTGATGCAAAAATAAAATAGGACAAAGCTTTATTCTTGATTGAGAGTGTCCCTCCCCCCAAACTCGGTTGAGACGAAAACTTGTGTGCTCTTCCCACTCCGACAAAAGCACAATTAAGTGAGTCTTGCCGCTCTACGTCCTTGTTCCATTTTCCCTCCCGTGACCCGGCCAGGAAATCAAACTGTGCGCCTGCATGGTTGTCTGCAGCTTCCTTTCTTCCAAGCTAGTAGAGGAGGTTGTTGGCCATGGCGTCGCGCACCTGCGCAGCGGCTGCGGAGCTCACGGGGTTAGGAGCGACCACGTCGTCGTCCACGAGTTCGAATCTTGGCAGCTCGGGGTCGAGCTCGTCGCCGCGGCGCTCGCAAAAGTTGTGCAGGGCGCAGCACGCGCTGAGTATGGCGGGGATGTTTTCCACCTTGAACTCGTTGCGCTTCGGAGGCAGGCCCAGCGCGTCTTGAGCCTCCTGGAACGCGTCCACGGCCACGGCGCGCGCGGCGGCCACCTTCAGGTTGAACTCGTGCTGCGTGTGCGTCAGGTTCGGTGGGAGTACGGCACCGGCATCCGGTCCATGAGCGGGTAGCCGGCGCCGCCGATTAGTCGCTTGTCCTGGCCCAGGATGTCGACGGTACGTGTCTCCAGCGTCGACTTGAGGAGCACGTCCCCGTCCGGCACGGCGCCGGGGTGGCCGACGGAGACGTCGGTGAAGGCGCCGTCCGCGTCTACGGACGCCTGCAGGCTGACGCTGTAGGAGGTCCTGCCTTTGTTGCGCCTCATGAGGCCGGCGTTGTAGTAATCGGCGACCTGGCGCTCGGGCGCTTTGATGTGGATGTGGGTGGTGTAGACGGCGCCGATGACGTCCGGGATGCCCCCGGTCAAGGCCTTGAACTTGGCGGCGACGGATGCCGCGGTGGCGGCGTCCGGCCAGACGACGAACACGGGCAGGACGATGTCCGTGATGGCGGCGCAGACATCCCGCACGAGCTTGTGGACGGTGGAGATCCCGATCCCGAAGCGCTTTTTGATCCCGCGGAGAGGCTGACCAGTGGAGAGGAGAAAGATGACGACGGCGACGCGCTTGCGGACCGGGATGGGGATGCGCATGCGGGTGTCCTCCTTTTTCACGGCGGGCGCCACCATGTCGCACAGCGCCTCGAAGGTGGAGCGGGACATGTGGAAGTGGCGCTTGAAGTCCGCGGCAGGGTACCACGGGCTGCCCACCGTCTCCCACCACTCGCCGTCCTCTTCGTTCGTCGACAGCAGCTTCCCCTTGCCCTTGTCAGAGCCATCGCTGCCGCCGCCGCCGTTGCTCCCTCCTCTGGCCGTCACAATCGAGCCCGACGGTGCGAGCTTCCTCTTGGACCCACGCGGCGGCGCCAGCGCCCCACCCATCCGATCTGCGCCCCTCTTGTTCACCATGCCGGCCTGCGGCAGCGCCTCAACTCCCACCATCTGAAATGCGAACATACTGCGGTCTTCAGCGCTCCCGCCGCTGGCAAACTCCCTCGACCCCGACAGTAAGCGCTCCATCCATTTCGCCCCCGTCGTGTTGGACATTTCAGACCCTACACCAGAGTGCGGCATATGAAACTCGAACCCACCGTACTCCTCGTTGCTCCTATCCTCCGCCGCCCTCGCCGTCAACTCCGCCCCATTCTTCTCCACGCCTTCCACTACACCATTCTCCTCCATGCCCTTGAATACTCCATTCTTCCACATGCCCTCATCCACTACTGGATTACCCGCCTCTGAAAACCTAGATGGAAAAGTATTGTGGGCTGGCTCGGCACAACATGTACCGGCCTATTCATCTCATTATATATAGATCAGTGGTACAATACATGGTTAGATACAAATACACAACTAACCTATTATACACGTATTCTATCACCCTCCCTCAATCACAACCGGTAACATGAGGTTGAGATTGTGCCGACAATGATTAAACAACGGCAACGGAAGCGGTTTAGTGAAAATATCAGCCACTTGATCCTTGGATGAGATGAACCGAATCTGTAACTGCTTCTGAGATACACGCTCACGAACAAAGTGAAAATCAACTTCAATATGCTTTGTCCGTGCATGAAATACTGGGTTAGCTGACAGATAGGTTGCTCCAATGTTGTCACACCATAACACTGGAGGCCGAACTTGTACAACACCAAGTTCCTGTAGCAGCGATCGAACCCGGATAAGCTCTGCCGTAGCATCACCCGCAGCTTTGTACTCGTACTCGCATCGGATCGCGAAACCGTGGACTGCTTACGAGCACTCCAGGCGATCAAATTCCCACCATAAAAGATAGCATATCCCCCCGTAGATCGTCTGTCATCTATATTCCCCGCCCAATCTGCATCAGAGAAAGCAGACAGAAGAGTGGAGGAAGCAGACCGGAACTGAAGGCCAATGTCAACAGTGAACCGAACATAGCGAAGGATACGCTTAACAGCTGCCCAATGAGGAGTACGAGGCTCAGAAAGATACTGACAAACCTTGTTAACAACAAAGGATAAGTCATGACGAGTAACAGTGAGATACTGCAAACCACCAACAATACTGCGATACTGAGTAGCCTCCTCAGAAGAAAGAGCATCACCATCAACACTGCATAGACGCTCAGAGGACGACATAGGAGTAGTAGCAGGACTGCACTTCAACATACCAGCACGCGCAAGTAACTCAAGGGCATACTTGCGCTGTCGAAGAATAAGACTGCCTGACGAGGAGGAATCCACCTCAATGCCCAGAAAATAATGAAGAATACCAAGATCCTTCACAGAGAAGTCAGCCCGAAGTTGAGAAATCAACTTGGGAATGGCAGTCGCAGTCGAGCTAATAACGATGATATCGTCAACATAAACCAACAGATAAATAGTCACATCGGACCTCTGAAGAATAAATAAGGAGGTATCTGCAGTAGATGGTCGGAACCCCAATCTGCCAAGAACAGAACTGAGCCGTGCATGCCATGCCCGTGGAGCCTGCTTCAGACCATACAAAGAACGAATAAGGCGACAATAATGATCAGGCTTGGCAGGATCAGCAAAACCAGGCGGCTGTCGCATATAGACCTGCTCATCAAGAAACCCATTCAGGAAGGCATTCTGAATATCCAACTGACGAAGATGCCAGCCGCGAGAAAGAGCAAGAGACAAAAGGAGTCTCACAGTAGCAGGCTTAACCACAGGAGAGAAAGTCTCCTCATAATCCAAACCGTAGCGTTGCTTAAAACCCTTAGCAACAAGGCGCGCTTTGTAGCGCTCAATAGAACCATCAGCATGAAGTTTAACTTTAAAAACCCAGCGGGAATCAATCAAGTTGACTCCAGGAACAGGTGGTACCAGAATCCAAGTACCATTATCCTTGAGGGCAGCAAACTCTGTCTCCATAGCGGTACGCCAATGAGGAACTCGAAGGGCTTCGCGAAAATCACGAGGTTCAGAGGTATCCTTGGAAGCAGCAAAGGCAGCAAGGACAGTATTCCATGCAACTGTGCCATCAGTACGAACCTTCGGCTGAGAAATACCACGACGAAGGCGTGTAACCGGACCAGCTGGAGGGGCAGGGGGTGCAGACACCGGCTGCTGCTGATCGGACGCAGCAGATGGCGAGGGCGAGGTCCCCGGTGGCGTAGAAGTAGCCGATGGCGACGGAGGCGACCCAGGCGGACCAGGTGACGGAGACGGCCCAGCTGGTGTCGATGTAGATGGGCCAGGGGAGGCCGTACGTGGAGGCGTTGAAGGCTCAGCCGAAGGAGGCCGAGCCGAGCCAGTCGGGACGCAGCCCGAGGCCGCGTCATGCACGCCATGCATGGGCGCGTAACGATCGACGTGCGGCACGGAGGCGCCGTGATCGACGTGATCCGTGTGGTGTTCTGGTGTGAGAAGTTCCAGACGAGCACCACGAGGATTCCCTGCACCATGGTTAGCAAACAAAGGCAAGGAATATGCAGTATCCATAAACTGGTCAGCAGAAAGTAAAGAGGACTCCGTATGTGGTGGTGACAGATGAATGTCTGGCATGTTGGAAAACGGGAAATGGTTCTCATCAAAGATGACATCGCGGGAGATATAAACACGCTTGGATGGAACATGAAGACACTTGTAACCTTTATGAAGAGAGCTATACCCGAGGAACACGCATTTCCTAGAGCGAAAGTCAAGTTTATGGGTGTTGTATGGGCGAAGATGGGGCCAACAGGCACACCCAAACACCTTAAAAAAGGTATAGTCTGGTGTCTCACGAAGGAGGCGCTCAAGAGGAGTCTTCATGGCAATAGTGCGACTGGGAAGCCTATTTATAAGAAAACAAGCTGTGGTAAAGGCATCACTCCAATAGTAAAGAGGAACTGACGCATGCGCAAGTAAAGTAAGCCCAGTCTCAACAATGTGTCTATGTTTGCGCTCAGCAGTACCATTCTGTTGATGAGTATGTGGACAAGATACACGATGAGAGATGCCAAGACTATTGAAGAAAGGATGGAGTTTTTCATATTCCCCACCCCAATCAGTTTGAACATGCAAGATCTTACGATTAAGAAGTCGTTCAACATGTTTCTGAAATTGAGTAAAGACAGTAAAAACTTCAGATTTATGCTTGAGTAGGTATAGCCAAGTGAAACGATCGTAGGCATCAACAAAACTTACATAAAATCGATGTCCACTAACAGAAACTTGGGCAGGGCCCCAAACATCAGAATATATAATCTCTAATGGGTACTGTGTTACACGAGAGGACAAGGGGAAGGGCAATTGATGACTCTTCCCTTGTTGACATGCATCACAAACTGACGACACTTTATTTGGTTCTAAGATAGATGGCAAATCATGACTATGAAGAACATGCTCGAACAATCCGCGAAGCTGGGTGGCCTAGGCGGTGATGCCACATATCACGTGACACCTTGACACTGCTGAGCGCCTGCTTGATGACAGGGGCTTTAATCTCATAGAGACCACCAAGCTGACGACCTCTAAGGATAGGCTCCCGCGTGTCCCGGTCCTTAACAAAGAGATCATAAGGATGAACTTCAATAAACACATTATTATCAAGGGCAAGCTTACTCATGGATAAAAGATTACGAGTAGCATCAGGAACATGAAGAACACGATCTAAAGTGAGTGATCTAGACGACGGAGTGGATATAGATGCATGACCAATATTATGAATACGCATACCTGTACCGTTTGGCGGCGTGAACCCGATCAGCACCGTAGTAGGGCTGACTCATGGTGAGCTTGTCCAGTTCATGCGTGATGTGATGCGTTGCGCCCGAGTCCGCGTACCATGCGGGATCCACCACGTGCGAAGGAGCGGCCGGCGCACCAGCTGGTGCCGATGCATAGGCAGGGGCGGGTGCTGGTGGCGCGTAGGTGTAGCCAGGCGCATAGCCAGGTGGCGGAGGAGTATAGCCAGGTGGCAGGGCAGCCATCATGGCCATAGCGAGCTGCTTCTCCGTGCCTTGTCCATTGTTGTTGAGGCCGAGGAAGTCCTTGTTGAAACGTTTGTAGCAGCGTGACGCAGGATGACCGTGGATGCCGCAGAGTTGACATTGGACATCCCGGCCACCACGCCCATTCTTCCCTTTTCCTCCTGACGGCGGTGGCGGAGGACGCGGTTGAGGAGCATAGGCCGGCGCGGGTGCATAGCCAGGCGCTGGAGGTCGTGCATAAGGTGGAACATACGCAGCGCGAGGGGGAGGCGGCCTGGTTCCGCCACCATGAGCAGCATATGCTGCAGGAGCTCCATAGGCCATGGCGTGCGCGGCAGGGAAGGAGTGTGCAGAAGCTTCAGCAGCGTACCGCGCTGAGTTGCGGACCTCCGTGGCCTGAAGAAGGGAGTAGAGGTCACGGATGGGCATGGCGCCTTGGCGCGCATTGACAACTTGATAGAGAGCATCATAATCCTTGTCTAGACCAGCAAGAAGATAGGAGATAAACTCCGCATCACGGAGAGGCTCGCCGATGCTCGCAAGGGAGTCAGCAAGGGCCTTCATCCCGTGGAAGTACACGTTGATCGTCCGATCATGCTTCTTCAATTCCGCCATCTGTTGGCGGATGCCGGAGGAGCGAGCAATGGACGTGGATGCAAACGCGCCATTGAGAGTTTCCCACGCCTCCCGAGAAGAGTTGGCGAACATCACCATCCCGAGTACGCCTTCGGTCATGGAAGAGACGAACGCCGAGAGAATGGACTGGTCCTGTTGGATCCAGTGTTGATAGGCCGGGTTAGGCTGTGGTATCATCCTGCCGGCGTGCATAACCCCGACATGCTCCGGGGGGCAAGGGATAGACCCATCACAGTATCCCATTAACATTTGGCTGCGGAGAAGAGGAGCAACCTGCGCCCTCCAGAACAAGTAGTTCTCGTTGTTGAGGCGGATGGTGATCGCTGACTGGATGTTGATGATGCCCGGCATGGACGTGTTGGCGAAGGTCGGAGACGGGGCGTTGACGAAGGAGGGCCCCGCCCCAAACTGTGTAGGACGCGCGATCGGGCCGGAGGTTGAGCTCGGCGCAACAAAGCCCGAGAGGGAGCCCGCTGACGCCATGGACAGGGCATCTGTGTAGATCGATGCAAGGGCGTTTGTTCCCCAGAGGGAATAAGGCGGAACCGCGGTATAGGAACCCGGCAGCAGCGGCGCCTCAGATGGCGGCGCGGAAGGAAGCGCGACAAAGGGCGCATCAGATGGCACCGTAGTCACCGTGGTAGACGGTGCGGTAGACTCCACCGTGTTTGGCAGTGGATCGAGAGGAAGAGTCGTAGCCGAGCTGCTCGAGGAGGAACCATCGGTGACAGTCATCGCGCACGGTGGCGGCGGCGGCAGAAGGCGGAAGCGACGGCTAGGTCAGGGCTAGCTCTGATACCATGAAAACCTAGATGGAAAAGTATTGTGGGCTGGCTCGGCACAACATGTACCGGCCTATTCATCTCATTATATATAGATCAGTGGTACAATACATGGTTAGATACAAATACACAACTAACCTATTATACACGTATTCTATCAGCCTCCACCACCGGCACAGACTCCGACACAGCTCCCGGCGTAAGAGAAGCGCCGCTCCAGTAAAGGGAGTACAGGTCGTCACGGTCATCGGCCATGTTGTTGGTGGTAGAGGAGTAGTAATTCGAACCGACATGGGACAGGTTCTTCATCTAACTACAGTGGTGGTGAACGGAGAAAGGAGATAGGAAGAGAGGAGCAGCGAATGTTGCTGATGGAGGAGACGGGGGAGGAGGGGGTATGTATAGCTAGGTACTGGGATTTGGGGATGGCGCGCTGCATGTCTCTGGATAAGGAAGGTATGTGGTGGCTCGCAGCCGTGCAGAGAAGAATGTCGGAAACCCTAGCAGGCTTTGATGAGTGCTTGGTAGTACACAGCGCTGCAGCCGTGGGGCACGTGGCGTCCGCCGGTCGTTCAGTTCCGTTTCTTTCCGGAAATCTTTTGCGATGGGTCGATCGCGTCTTCATACGCCGGTACACCTCACACGTTCGGTTCCGTTTCTTTCCGGATATCTTCTCAGAAAATCATGGTTTCCTTCCTTCTTTGCGCACTAACATCTCCCGGGAAAAGAGCGCGCCACAATCAAATTTCGGTTACCTGATAAAAGATGGCTTGATGAAAATTAAAAGGAATTTTTATGTGAAAGAAACCGTAGATAGAAGTTTTTCGTGATCATCACAACCCTTGAGAACTCTATTTAGAGATCTGTATGAAATTTGAAACCAACATGAATTAAGCTATAGAGTATAGATAGAGGTGGATGAAGTCATGAAGATCAGCAAATGCAAAAGGCAAAGATGATGGACTAACTCCTAACACTACGGGAGAGTTGGAGTCGGCCGACGGCCGCCAGCCGTCAGCACAGCACAGAAGGCCGTCGGCACAGCGTAGATAGAAGTTTTTCGTGATCATCAAAACCCTTGAGAACTCTATTTAGAGATCTGTATGAAATTTGAAACCAACATGAATTAAGCTATAGAGTATAGATAGAGGTGGATGAAGTCATGAAGATCAGCAAATGCAAAAGGCAAAGATGATGGACTAACTCCTAACACTACGGGAGAGCTGGAGTCTGCCGACGGCCGCCAGCCGTCGGCATAGGCTGTGCCGACGGTGACCGTCGGCGTAACATCGTCGGTATAGTTATGGTCGGGACTGTCAAATCACCATCGGCACAAACTGGCCACCGGCACAGACTGGCCATCGGCACAGACTGTTGTGCCGACGGTTTTACCCTCGGCATAGTATTTCAAAATTTTCAATTTTATTTTTGAAAAAAATATTCAAATTATCTTTTTTGAAAAAAACATTTTTTTCACTTTTCTTCTTTTTTATTACTTGTTAATCTTTCACAATCACACTTAGTACGCCTAATCTTAGGTCATATAGTACCTATGGTCAAACTTTCCAGTGGTCACCCATCCTTACACTACTCCCAACCCAGCATGCTTAACTTCCTGGTTCTCTTCGGATAAGCTTCCATGAAAGAAATGACACCTTATTATTAATACTATCATATCAATCATATTAACCCTTTAACCGTGATGCCACACCTCTAAATTTTTGAATTCTAAACAATTACTTAAGTAAACAACAATGAATATATATAGTAATATTAATACATAATTTGAAAAACAATTAAATGATTTTATTTTATTTGTCTTTTTATTTAATATGGAATAATTAATATCAGTAAATACGAATTTGGCAAATAATATGTCTAAATTGATCGGAAAAATGAGAGGAATACAAATATGATATCCATATCATCTTTTAAATCTACAAATTTAATTTACCCAGAGCATTAGATCAAGTACCTCTAGTTTAAATCTGACTGACTTTATAGGAAATTAGGTGGGAACCGGCCTCGGCATGGCATAGTTTGCTGAAACGAGGTCATATTTGGCACGTGTGTGGGCCCTAGGATGGGAAGCAAGACCTCGGATGCGGATTTCTAATCCGATCCACATGCGACCATTTTTCATTTTTAGTGTGCCCAAACGGGTTTTTTTTGTGAAGCAGCTACATCGGGCGCATTTTATTACGACATGAAACCTCCGTGCGGTGATAGTAGACCACCTACGCACCACCTATCACATGTCATGTGCACGCGTTAGCTTTTTGGGAACCCGTACGGCTTCCGGCGGTGTCCCGCCGAATCCGATGGAAACTGACCGGATTTGAACTAGGGGTCAACTATACGTCGCTCCAGAAATTTCGGACAGAATGTTTTTAGTTCTACGTTGTATCATTATATGTGCTAATTTTTGTCCGTTTAGTTTGTTCGTGAATGGGTGCATCCGCACGCCCAGTACGATGATACCGCATGTCCCGGGGGCCTATTTTGTCCATATGGCAATTTGAACGAAGTCAAAAAAATTCCACGGAGGCCGCGTGGCATCATTTTATATGTCGTAGTAACTATCCCGTTTGTTAAAATTGGGATACGACAATTATTTTGAAATACCCTTCACGAAAAGGGCTATCACGTCTGGAGTTATATGAATTTCAGGGGAAATGAGGTGGAAAACGGCCTCGGTATGGCATAGTTTGCCGAAACGAGGTCATATTTGGCACGTGTGTGGGCCCTAGGATGGGAAGCAAGACCCCGCACGCGGATTTCTAATCAGATCTACGGGCGACCATTTTTCATTTTTTGGGTGCCCAAACAATTTTTTTTTGAAGCAGCTACATGGGGCGCATTTTATTATGACGTGAAACTTCCGTGCGGTGATAGTAGACCACATACGCACCATCTATCACATGCCATGTGCACGCATTAGCTTTTTGGGAACCCGTACAGCTTCCGGCGGTGTCCCACCGAATCCGCTGGACACTGACCGGATTTGAACTAGGGGTCAACCATCCGTCGCTCCAGATATTCCGGAAAAATGTTTTTAGTTCGACGACATATAATTATATGTGTTATTTTTTTGTACGTTTAGTGTTTTTGCGAATGGACGCACCCGCATGCTCGGTACGGCGATACCGCATGTCCGGGGGGGGGGCTGTTTTGGCCAGATGGAAATTTGAACGAAGTCAAAAAATCCCAGGGTGCCGCGTGGCGTCATTTTATATGTCATAGTAACTATTCCGTTTGTCAAACTTGGAATACGACAATTATTTTGAAATACCCTTCACGAAAAGGGCTATCACGTCCGGAGTTCTATGGATTTAAGGGAAAATGAGGTGAGAAACGGCCTTGGCATGGCATAGTTTGCCGTTTGACAAGTGTGTGGGCCCTAGGATAGGAAGCAAGACCCCGGACGAGGATTTCTAATCCGACCCACGGGCGGCCATTTTTTCATTTTTAGCGTGCCCAAACAATTTTTTTGTGAAGCAGCTACATGGGGCGCATTTTATTATGACGTGAAACCTCCAACCTCCGTGCGGTGATATTAGACCACCTATGCACCACCTATCACATGCCATGTGCACGCGCTAGCTTTTTATGAACCCATGCGGCTTCCGGCGGTGTCCCGCCGAATCCTCTGGAAACTGACCGGATTTGAACTAGGGGTCAACTATCCGTCGCTCCAGATATTCCGGAGGGGAGGGGGAAGCTAGGGTGGCGTCCCTAGAGCTTCGTCTGTTGCAGCGGCGGTGTGGTGCGGCTGGGCGTTGCGGGCCACGGCGGCGCGGCCGTGGCGCGGCAGCAGGTGGGAGCTAGCGGTGCGGGCCATCCCGGGCCCGATGTTGACCACGGTGGGCTGCGCGGAGAGCGGGGCGCCTGGAGGTGGTGCGGCGGAGAGAGGGCGTGGCGGCGTCTTGTTGTTGCTGACGGGGTTTCGGCCCTGGCTGGGCGCTGCTGCTCGGTTGCTGCGGGCGGGCATTCGAGGTGGCCAGGGCGGGCGATGTGCGGCCCTGTGTGGCGCGGAGGTGCGCAGGAAGAGGCTGGTCAGGGTGCGGCCCTGACTGGGCGCTGCTGCTCGGTTGCTACGGGCGGGCGTTTGAGGTGGCAAGGGCGCGCGATGTGCGGATCTGTGTGGCGCGAAGGTGCGTGGGAAGAGGCTGTTCAGGGGCGGACCTATGCTGGCGAGGTCGCCGGGGCAGCAGCCTCGGGGTGGCCGCTGCGATTTGGGCGTGGCCTGGCATGGCGTTGGCCGAGTCATGAGGTGCTACGGTGGATGGGACACGCGGTGAAGCTCGGTGGCTATCGACATGGTATGGCTGCATATTTGTGGCTCTTTGAGCTTCGCCGACGGGTTGAACTCCAGGTGAAAGCCCTGGTCCAACTTTGGTCGCTGCTGACAACGGCGACACCTTTGGGAGTCATTTTCCTTCTTCTTGGTGTCATTGTGGAGTCTCAATTCCATCCGACGCAAGTTTTTGAAGTTCTCCGGGTGAAAACCTAAGCTTCGTCGGGAGCGGGCGGCGGTGGCGGACGCATCACTACCTTGTTGAAGATGTCGTCTTGGAGCTCTTGGCCTTTGCGGTGCGACGGGTTCGCGATAGTGGGAGGTCTTGACTATGTTGTCGCGGGTAGCAGACACCAGGGCAGCGGCCCCGGACGGTGGTGGCACTTTGAGGCGGCGGCCTCGGTCTCCTTTGTAGTTGTTGTAGTCCTATGAGGCTGGGTTGTGGCACTGCTTGGCTTTGGGTGGCGATTCTAGTGCATCGTGGGCAGCAAGGTCATCGACCCAGCATCTAGGTTGGCAGGAGGTCAACCGCAGATGTGGGGGTTCCGAGTGGATCCTTTGTGAGGCAACGACAACGACCGTGTTAGTCGGCTCCGTTACAGCTTGTGCGAATGTCTTCGTGTTGGTCTCCCCTTATGTGAATTGGAAGCTGTCTTTGGGCAGCGTACAATGACCTACGATGGGCTGGTCGTGAAGCTCCTATTCGGTGCAGGTCTCGCGCATCTCCTCTTCGGAGCTCGTCTTCAGAGTTGGAGCTGCCGGTATCTTCTCAATGAGCCATCTGTTTGGCATGGGCCGACTCATGAGCATGACAACTAGTAACACAAGTATTTATACCATAGAGTCAGCGAGATGTTGGGGTGTCCATCCTCCGGTCTGGTCGGTTCGAGACGCAGTGTCACCTGCAGATCAATTCCCCCGACAAACTAAGGATCTCAATGAGCCACTAATGGCCTCGTCTTCATCCCGTCACTCTTTCGATCCTCCCACACATATTGTCTCCGATGAGGACTCCTCTCCTCCCTCACATCGCTTACCCAATCTTCTCCTCTGTAGCTCTCAGGCTACCACCTCCTAGTCGCCACCAAATATGGCCCTAGAATAAAGGAGGAGGACAAGGAGCAAACACACGGGACCTCACATGATGGATGCTCTCTCTTGCCAAAGTGGTGCGAGGGAGATATGTCACCGCAATCGCCGCCACTACTTCACTTCCAGATTGGGATAGAGTGGGGAGAGAGTGAGAGGGTTGGGGTTTTTCCTAGCGATACCGGGCGGTATATAATATTGTGATAACATCGACAATTGACATTTATGTGTCACCCTATGATTACAAGAACACATGGAACACACTTTCAATAATAGGTGCGGCTCATATGGAGTACCAACATCACCAAGTGATACCCATTTTCCACGGTTGGCAACATCCCCGCGGGGCCCACTTATTGGGACGCCTCATCTCCCACACCCTTTATCCTTGTGAATTACTTCAGCAATTCAGTGTCCTTTGTATCGTCATGTATTAGTGGGAGCTGGGGCTATTAGCGGCTGCAAGGGCGTAATGGAGGAGCCGTCGGGTAAACAGGATCTGACTCGGTGTCAAGGTAGGATTTGAGAGGCGGTGGTGGCCAAGTGGCATTGGATGGAACTCTAAGGGTTTGAGCAGATGAAGCGTTTATATATGTAGCGGGTTGTTCATCCTTAATCGGTTGCTCGTGCGCAAATGACTTTCAATGTCACAAGAATGGAATCGGTTCTAAAACAGAATTTGGTTTGTATATTTTTTTCGTGAAAACCAACCAAGATTTCCAACTTCATTATACTTGTTTTTGTAATAACGAGTCTAAATATTCTCGTGAGCACTAATGCCTTTGAAGGTGATCCATGGAGAATAGGGATTTCAATCTTTAATTGAGACCTTGCATATGTTGTATCCACAAGATTTCATTTTTGTGTTGGGACTCGGGTTGAGTGGAAATAGAGAAAAAAAGGAATGGAAACTGTATGTTAGGGTCTAACCATGGCAGCATCACAGTTGTACTTCATACCGCCTAGGGCTGCAAGTGTTTATTTTTCTTCCACTACCATGCCTATGCCTGTTCAATAATCTGAGTTTCTGCTAGTTGCTTGCGAAGGGATAATGGTAATGAGCTACACTAAAAAAAATTAATATTTAATGAATGCTAAGTGTGTGTGGGATTACCGTTGCATGGCCGTCTCGAACAATATTCATCTGTCTAAGTGTGTTTCCTTCCTTTCTTGCCATCGTTTCAAAAACATTCAAATCGTATGGCGAGTAAGAAAATGAATAACAGCAAGGGTAAACACGATTATATGCGGCTTAGAGCATGTCTAACAGACTCCTTAAAAGGGCCAAGCCCGTATAATAACCGTCGAAATAAGGGGTTGGGCGCTACCCGACCGTCTAGCAGACCCCGTAAAATAGGTCCCCGCATCGATTTTCGCGGACATTTCAGAATTCCCAACCGTTTTCCCGACGCCGCCGCCATAGCCACCCGCGCTCCACCGCTGAAAACAGAATATTCCGTAGGATTCTATTTTACGGGGTGGGGATACATGATCTGCTAGCTCGGACGAGTTTTCGGCTGGCGAAAAGTGAATACAGGACCTCTACTCACGTTTTAAGGAGCATAAAAATAAAGGGTCTGTTAGACATGCTCTTACAAGATAAAAGCAAGATTCAATCTAGAGGGTTGTGCTTTAGAATGTGTACGTACAATTGCTTACTTGAAGGCAAAAAAATGAAACGAGAGATGATCTGATAACTGGCTGGCGAAACGAAATAATATGATGTTTAACAAAATTGATGATGATATTACAAGATTGCGCAGATCAATCCAGATCTAGATCTGAAAAAGTACAAATTGTTCTGAAATTCTGTGACAGAGCTAATGCAAAAAATGGGACGCTAGAATTCTCTCGAAACTCACATGACAAATTGCTCACTATTCTCGCCAATCCAACAAAACAACCAATGTAATCTTGCTGCTCAACTCCCTGCAGCTTATTTCTTTTGCTCCGCTGATGAAGCCATCAAATCGCTCGAACTGATCTGCTTAGTTAGCTGCCATGGTGGAGCCGTGGATGAGTTTGTGGGCGATTGCGTCGCGCACCTCCGCGGCGGCGGCGGAGCGCACGGCGTTACCGAGGACCATCTCATCGTCTTCCATCTGGAACCCTTTCAGCTCGTCGCCGAGCCCATCGCCGCTGCGCTCGCAGAAGTTGTGGAGCACGCAGCATGCTCTCATCTGTGATTTGAAGTCTTCCAGCTTCACTTCGCTGCGCTTCTGCATGACGGCCCAGCGCGCCTTGAGCCTCCGGAACGCGTCGAGGGCCACCCCGCGGGCCAGCGCCAGCTTCTCGTTGTAGTTGGTCTGCGCCGGCGTGAGGTTGCTATGGGTGTAAGGCACCAGCGTGCAGTCCGTGAGCGGGTACCCCGCGCCTCCGACAAGACGCTTGCCCTGGGAGATCATATCTTCCGCGTGCTCCGTGTTCATCGGTGACACGGAAAAGATCTCCTCGTCGGACATGATGCCGCGGCCGAGGTAGAGACCGGTGAAGGTGCCGTCGGCGTCCACAACCGCATGGATGGCGACGCTGAAGAAGATGTTGCCGTTGCGCCGCTCCGTGAGGCGTCGGCTGCAGTGGTATAATGAGGCGTGGTCGTCACTTGGCTTTGGCGCTTTGATGGGAACGTGGGTGGTGTAGACGGCGCCGATTACGCCAGGGAGGCCCCCCGTCACCATCAGGGCCTGGAACTTAGCAGCGGCGGCGTCCATGGCGTCGGCGCCGCGAGGCCACAGGGCGGACAGGTAGTTGGGCTCGCCGATGGCGTTCATGGCGTCGGTGACGTCGTGCATGATCTTGTGGATGGTGGAGGTGCTGCCGATCCCGAAGCGCGTTCTGAGCCCGGAGAAGCTCTCACCCGTGGCGAAGCGGTAGACGCAGAGCGCCACGCGCTGGGGAACGGGGATGGCGTCGCGGGCGGCGGTGTCCTCCTTGCGCACGGAGCGATCCAGCATGTTGCAGAGCTTGTCGAAGGTGGAGCGCGACATGTGGAAGTGGCGCTTGAAATCCACGTCAGGGTACCCCAGCCTGTTCACCTCATCCCACCACACGGTCTCCCTCCTCCAAACACCCGCCAACGCCGCCAACTCAAACAAGGCCTCGCTCCCCATTGCTTCGTCGTTGCTCCCGCCGCTGGTTCCGATCGAGCCTGACGTCGTGCGCTGCCTCTTGGACCCACGAGCCCTGGCTGGCGGCGCCACACCCATCCATTCGGCACCCCTCTTGTTTCCCAGATTCACCATGCCTTGGGGCTGCGGATCCTCAACCGCCGCCACCGACTCCACCATCTGAGAGGCGAACAAACTGTTGTCTTCGTTACTCCCGCCGCCGGCCGCCTCCTTCGACCCCGACAGCGCCCTTCCGGCCCTCCATTCAGCGCCCATGTTGTTTGCCGCCTGAATCGCCAAAGGCGGCTCCCACACATGAAACTCAAACTCAGTGAAATTGCCATTGCTTGTAGGACCCTGCTCCTCAAGCCCGGACGACAAGAACTGGCTGGTGGATCCCGCCGCCCCTACCATCGACTCAGCCCCATTATTCCCCATGCCTTCTACTACAAAATTGTTCCACATGCCCTCCTCTACTAACAGATTGTTCCACATGCCCTCCTCTACTAACAGATTGTTCCACATACCTTCCTCCAGTACCTCATACTTACCAGCCTCCACCACCGGCCCAGACTCCAAAAAAACTTCCGGTCCAAGATAACCTTTCCACTCGGAGTTGGATGTACAGCCGCCACTGCCGTCGGCCATGTCGTTGGTGGTGGATTGGTCGAGGTCGAGGACTGAACCGACGTGAGTCAGGTTCTTCATCTAACTAGAGTTCTTTGGAGTGGAATCAATGGTGGTTGACAAGGCAAGGAGAAATGAGAATGGGGGAGGCTAGGACAGGACGGTGGTCGGAGATAGATTGGAAGGAGAAAGAAGAGCGGCAAGTGTTGGTGAGGCCCTGAGGAACAGGAGGCAAAGATGGGCGCCATATATAGTGCTGGGGGTGGGCGCGCAGCCGTTGTTTTTCGGGAGACGGAAGGCGGGTAATGGCGGCGCGGATCACCCGAGCGGCTGGGAGAGTGTCAGAAACACTATGGGCATGGGTCGCGTCCGATCGTTCGGTTACATTTCAGGAAACAAATTGTGCCAGTTGCCGGGTGACGCTGTTGCCTAATTGGGTCATCCGATCCTTATCCTTATCCGGCGTCGAGCACACGGAGAGGGCTGTACAAGAGTACTGCTGCGTGATGTTTTTCTTTCTTAGAATGGACTGGTCTGTGGGGATTTTGTTCAACCAAATTTTGTGCGGTGGTCCGTGGGGATTTTGTTGGACTGGTCTCGTATGTTTTTCTTTCTTAGAATGGACTGGTCTACTATGTGCTTATGTCTAAAGAAACAAAATGGATATATTGACCCGTTGATGCTATATGGTCCTTCAGCGCATACATAACTGTTTTTTGTACGAGCATGAATATAATTTTCTGACTGATCAAATTTTACATGACGGTAGTCCAAAACATCAACATCAACATTACTACCATTTGATGTGGAAACCAAGAAAATGAAAAAACCACACTAATTGTCTCCCTGCATAATATGGTTTCTTTCCTAGGCAGTACTTACTATCTTATTACGGCGAAGGCATGTTTGACTTGCGGAGAATCGAGAGTAATATACACATGTGATCGTACGACCGTGGTTGTGTGATGGGAACTCCGTGTAGCTGCTTCCTAACGGGAGTCACCCATGTGTATAAAAATAATCATCGAATTTTGTACTAGAGCTAGGTTTTATAAAGATAGTGACATATTGCAGGGCGGGTGTAATTGTTTGCACACTATAGGGCGTAACTATTTATTGTACAAAATTTACGTGGTTCATGTGGTTGATTGCACATCGTTCATTGTTGTGAGAAGCTCATCACACGCGTTATGGATACACGTCGATGTCCATGTGAAATAGCATAACTGATCAATTGTGGACATGCATTAACACATAAAATTTTGTGCTCGATGAGGAGTAATAACTGACGCGTGATTATACAATTACTAACAATGTTGTGAGTGGCATGAGCATGTCAAATCCAAGGTTTCAAAATATTAGTGGGGACCGGTAAGTCCAGCAACCATGGTTATCGCTGGTTACTTAATTGCATATTTGAATTTATAAATTTTAAAGATAAAATGAAAAAATATGTTAAATATCATTTTCCTTCTAAATTCTCTTATAGAAATGGCACCAAAACAATTTGGCCGATACCATGAAGGATCACAGTTCTCATATCTTTTTTTTTTTTGAGAAACACAGTACAAACGCAGACGTTCACATACACGCGCATACACTCACCCCTATGAACGCACACACGCACACCCTACCCCTATGAGCACCTCCGGAAGACTGAGCCGGCAGATTGGATCTTGAAATTGACGAAGTCACCACAGGCGCTCGCCGTCGACGGGAACGTCGCCTCCCACCGAAAGAATATTCCGCCTTTGTGAGACACACGGATGTCAAACCTGGGGTTTGAACTCTGGTGGGCTGGGGTACAACCACCCAACATGCCACAATTTTTTCTCTTTAGTATTTATTATTTGGAAAAGATGTGTTAAATCACTCCAACGAATAAACATAAGATGAACTAATTCATGCAGCTTTATAACAACTATTTTTTCTTCAACTTGTAGGGATGACATACACATTTACGCGGCTAGATTTGTACTTGCTAGTACATATGATAACATGGAGTTTGACACTATCATCTCTAAGAGTGTGTAATCTTTACAATTATTATCTATATGAGTATGTTTGTTAAAAAAAAGTATGTGATGATATCACTACTAAGAAGCGTGACAATAAAATTCTACTCCTATTTTAAAATACAATATAAATTAAGTGCACACATTCTTCTTTTTCAGTGTTCATATTATTTATTATCATCATTAGATAGACACTAGAAGATAAACACCTTGTTGAAATCCTTTTTAAACATCTTCTAGGGAATTTTTAACAAAGACATGAATGTGAAAGTTAATTTTCTCCATCCTCCAACCTTGGTATTATTTGATCAATGCATATTTAATGCATCCAAATCCCTGACATCTAAAGGTATGATTGCTGCACCCCCATGGAGCATGGAGAGGCCATCCACGACAGGCCACCAGGCGCGCAAGGGCTGGCCGAGCGGCTCGTTTCCTGTTCAGCAGTTGGGCCACGTGTCGCTGCGTGAGTGGGCGTGGACGGCCCGGCCCGTGTGAGACAAAAACAACCCGGCCACCAGCGAAACGGGATAGACCCTATCGATTCCCCTCCCTCCCTCCGCCATCCTCGCGCGCCTCAGCGCCGCCGCCTCGCATCACGCCCCCCAGCCATGCTGCCTCGCCTCGCGCGGCTCAGCCCGGCCGTCGCCTTGCCCGCAGCGCCCCCAGCCCCGCCGCCAGGAGGTCGGCGCGGAGAACCGCACGAGCGCCGACCGCCGCATCGAGCCGTCGTGATCCCCTCCGTCCCCTCCCCTTTTTGCTGGTCATCGGAGCAGAAGGCGTCGTCATCCACATCGCAGCGGAGAGCGATCCCCCGAGAAGGATTCCATGGCGCCGCCGTCATCGTCGCTCCTCGGCGAGGACGCCAATCCGAGGTGAGCTGCTTCAGATCCTTCTGCAGGTCATCGTCTTCCTGGCCGTCCGCGCGTGGGCCGTACCGCTCCGCCTCTGCTTCGTTGGGCAGGACTGCAATATTCTCTATTCCCCACTGCTCTCTCTCTCCCCGCCGTCGTGCTCGTGTTGCTCCTGCACGAGCGCGTGCTGCAGAAAAGATGGGGCCGCCAACACAGCTGACCCGACATGGAACGCAGTACCCGCAGTCCTATACTCTTCCTGATGGTTTCTCTCTCCCTCCTCTCTATCTCTCTCGATTTTTAATCTCTAGAAGTACTATTTGTTTGTGCAGATCTGCTTATCTATGCCAACATAATGTTTGACAAAAGTCCAAGAAGTTTATTCACCCTTTTGATCTCTTGATTGGGCACGGATGAAGAGTTTTTGGATGCAGTAAAGATGCAGGTTTATTTTGTTTTCATTATTTCTTACATGTTACGAATTTTGCCTTAAAGCTAGCTGTAGTTGATAGTGGCTTAAGACTTTAGTGTGGACGTGATCTTCTCACAATTATGTAGATTGCTTACTGCTATTTTCCATTGTCTGCCTATTTTGACTGACCCAAATGGACACATGGATTTGAGGTTATCATGCAAATAAGTTGGTGCAAGGTGAGGATTACATGTTTATGGCATGCCCTAAATGTGTGACGATGGTCTAAACTGAATCTACATATGGCTCTTTGGATATTTATGTTGATCAGAGTTGAAGAACCAAAACTGAGTTATTTGGACTATATCGTGTCTTTGATTTCGGAATAAATAAGTTATGTTTGCCTAACACAGCTCTCTGTTAAGATATTTTGTGTATTGTTGTCATATGATATGCATTATATGATTTTGATCTCTCTCACACGCGCTAAAATCTTTGTGTGTCTGCTGACCGGCACCTTTTTGTTGCTGCAGTGGCTTCAAAAGGGGCGGTGGGGGACAAGACCATGGCTTGTGTGGTAAATGGGTAGGCTGGCAATGTTAGTGTGGTTGATCCTGCCGCAGAGGACTTCATGGCGGCATTGGATAGTTCCAAGGCGCACATGGTGATGTCGGACGGTGAGCATGTTTTTCCCCTGTTGCATGACACAAATTATTTATACCTGCTGCATCTCTTGATTAGGACACATATTAGTTATGTGTTGTTTATCCACATTATTAGTTAGGTGTCAGATTGGTGTATATAAAGCACCCCACTGAGGTCATGGATTCAAATATTTTCATGTGATGGATCTCTTAGTTCTTGCATATTAGGTGTTGTTTGTTGGCCAAGAAGCCTTGGATTTTGTACGACCAAGTAGCAAGCAGAAATAAGGAATTAGGCGCTGAAATAATGAGGTCATGGATTCAAATATTGTTATGTTGATTTTAATACTCCACGTGTAATCTCCACCACTCTCTAATAAAGACTGATCTGTGTGTATTTGTTGCTGATTGTGCATCGCTTTTGCTGCTGTCTTTATCTTTTTATAAATGCTTAATATATTACTTGATGAAGTGTTCTTTTAAACCTGACTTTAACAAAATGATTATCAGCGTGAAATATAGGGGCCGTGCGCCAAAGCGCGCATACCTATTTTCGCTCCTTTTATGTATCGCATTCCTCTGCTATACCCTCTGCTGCTCCGCACATGACATCGAATTTGTTACTGTATTGGGCTGCAACTAATTTTATCTGGATAATAGTTATTAACAGCAGACATGATCAATTCACTTCTACACTTTGGTTAGTACTCCACTCATGCCACTTATTCTTTAGCATGCTGATGCAGGTGACCTGAAGCCTCGAATTTATGTCAACATGAGAAAGACTGCTCAGGACAGATGCCGCTCTCGCTCAACCTCTATGTATGTCCCTTGCAGGCTTTCCTCTTATTTATTTGATGTCTTTTTACGTGCATTTTTTTTTGAAAGGGGCTTGCTTTTATTATGTGTCTTCATAACATTGTGGCACATCAGAAAGTAGGCATGGTTTGCATCCCAGTGATAAAGTGTCCTTCGTTGTTGCTCTTATGCTCTCATTGAAGTGTCTCGTCCCTTTTGCAAAGTGCAGTTCAATTCCAACTCTGTTATTTGCATCTCCTGACTCTCTGATCAACAGATATTCGAGCACGTGAATACCGTTTCCTGGTTTTGACTTTCATTCTACCAAGCTTATTACCATATCCGATTTTTTTGGTTCAAGTGCGGCGGTTTATTCTACATTTTCAATGAATATTTAGTTATTTAATAAGTATAATTAATTGTTGCTGGATAGTGGTTCTGCAGTGCACCTCGATTAATAGATAGAATTTTTTAGAATTTATTAGCATGTTTTCTAATGGATGGTTGAAGCACATCTTCAATCAATTATTTCATGCGCTGCCAACCTAATATATTTTCTCTTTGTGGAATGTTGTGTGGAAAAGTTGGATTTCCAGTAGTATTTGTTTTTGAGTAATCTTTGACATGGCATAATTTTTAGTAGCACACAAACCACACGAAAGGCACACATTGTCCCACAAATGGAAGCGTTAGACCTATTTTTCACTGTTTTAAAGTTAGAGTTTAGCACCTTTTTTTTCATTCTTTTGAAGTTGTACAGATTAGCACGATATGAGGCTCGGGCTCTTCCATACAAGTATTTAAAACATTGGATTTTTAATGTATCTTGTGTGCTTGAGTACACCAGCGAAGTAAATCAAAGAACTAGCACCCCTAGCTTCTGAAATCTGTAACTTTAAGCTATCCCATGTATTTCTGTGCTTTGTAGCTCCAGGCATGCAAATTTGCTTTATGGTTCTATGCGTAACCAAAAGCAGATTTTGAGAATTTGGGCTCTGAATTTACTGGTGTGTGAACAAATTAGCATTGATATGATGCCTACTTTCCAGGTTCCCTTGCACGTTCAGTGTAAATCAATAATGCTGCTGCTTATCTTATAGTATGCTGATAGTAATTATTACCAATTTAGTGGTGCATTTAGCGGGTCTTAGTTTTATCTTACCAAGTATAAAGTCACATTCTGTGTATTTAGCATAGCAATTCCAACGAATGATAGGATCCTGATTTGTTTCTACTTGATGAGTCCGAAAATCATGTCGATTTCGACACCTGATCTGTTCCTTCTTGCCTCCTTGGTGTAGATTCCAGCATTTAGTTGATAGCGGATGCTCGCATAATTTATCCACTTTTCGCTATCTCTTTAGTGTGACTCTTTCCTTGTTTATCTTATATAAGTTGTCTTTTAGAATCCTACGTTTTCTTGGAGCTGCTCTTTTGCAATGCTATTTGTGCATATATCGTCGTTGAAATCAGCAATCTGCATGTACTCAGTACTTCCATCAGTTGTTTCACAATTGAAAATCCTCCCTATAACCATGCAATGCATCTGGTTCTTGAATATTCGGGGCATATCCACAATATGTGCTCTATTTCCTTTCCATGTTTCTATTCCCAATATATCTCCTTCAAACTCGTTGCAAAATCTTTACACTTTCCTGGTTGCTTAATTGTAGTAGTTGCATTCTATAACACAAGTTCTGTCACGTTAGTTAGAGTTTTGTACTATCACAATCTTAGACTACTTTTGCTGGCAATTTTTGTTTATTATAGTTACCACGAACCATAAGAAGCTGGAGCTTACTGATATTGGACTTGCAGGAAAGGAAACACTGATATGATTGATGACCAGAGTGGGATATCCCGATGGATTCACTCTTTTCTGGAATGGCTACAACATTACAAAATTATGAACTGAATTGAGAAAAAAGGGTATACAAGTAACATGTTGGCTATCATATTACATGTTGCTTTCCATATCCTGCAGCTTCCTTTTGTTTTAAAGTGCACATTCTCAAATTTATATTCATTTTCAACGAACCCACCATGGAAAAGATATTTATTGTGGCTCGTTCAGATATGTAGATAACATTAGCTAATTGCATGCTTACATCAGCATGCTTATGGACAGCTTGCTTTTTTTTGAGTGAAAGAGCGTTTATATTAGCTGGGGAAACCCGAGAAATTATGTTCAGTTACAATCTCCCTTTTGACTAGGAAAGAGACACCAGAAGACCTGGCATGCTTTGCAAGAGCATCATCACATCTATTAGAATCTCTTTTGACTAGGAAAATCGTATGATCCTGGAAAGCCTTCAGGGTCTTCTTGGCTTCCTCATACATGTTCCAGTGTTTTGATCTATCAGGTTCTTGCTAGCGAAGAGTCTTTGCCGCAGCCGAGCAGTCAAGCTCCAGGACAATTTTTGTATGCCTTAGGTTGGTTGCAATCTTGATACCGTCAAGTGCAGATTTAGCCTCCGCCTCCTCTCGATTCTCGCATATGGACAACTTGTTATTCCTTAGTTTTCCTTGCCTAAATCAATGGACTTTATACAAGTATTGTTGTATGTCATGCAAACTAGAAGTTGGATGACTTCATTTGGGCCAGCTCTGCAAACTCAGATGTATTAATAATATTTACACTTGAGGTGCATATGCAATACATTGTTCTAAATATGTATAGGGATAGTATGATCGGACATCCCTTCCCTTCTTTTTCCGTGACTAAATTTGACTGAATTTTTGTTGATCATTTAAGATTAGTTCAATCTTTCTGGGGTTTTATTTATTTTAATGAAACATACTCGTTGTTCACTGCTTTACCAAACAATGATTGCATGGGTTCTCTCTTTTTTAGTTCATATGTGCTAAACTTCAGTTCTTGTTCTGGTACAACTTTCAGACGAAATGGTTCCACTGTTATTTACTCTAATACCGTTTTGTCTTTTGATATAGGGGATTACAGAGCAAGCAGAGCCCCTTTTGCAACCCATGAACCTTTTGCAAGTGGGCAACAAACTGATCCAGTTCAGGCTCCACAAGTAGGCTGCAGCTCCCTCCATCGGGACCCGGTGCTAATCCCTTGGACCTGTTTCCTCAGGTTCTCTCTCTTCTCCCTCCCTCAATGGCTCTCTCCGTGACACGGCCCAATCTTTAAATTATGTCCAATTTGATCCGCAGGACTTACATAGGCACAGAGCTGCCCTTGTCATACCATTGTACTTGGTTGTTTATATGCAGCTTGAACAAGTGGGGCTTGAATCGCAACCCGGTTCTAGAGGTTTTCTTTGCGTGCAACAAGGACGAGCAGCTGGCTACAAACTATCTCCTGCACCACATGAATGAGTTCGATGATCAAGCGGAAGAACCGCTGCAATAATTTGTTAGTTATAGATGACAAAGGTTACGAGTCCCACGCAAATGCGATGATCAATCCCGTTTGGAAGTTTGGAGCAGTGGTGTTTGTGAAAGCTGAATGAATTGCTCCATTTTAGCACTCTGGGCTTGAGGAATACTTTTCTGTTTCTCTCATTGTTGTTTTCTTTTATTTTTGAATTTTATGCTTAGTAGATACTCAAGCTGACACTTTGAGACTATAACAGGTTCTTAAAGCTATAGTATTTGTTTTACCTGTAGAGGTGCATGTGCTTCTTGCCCAGTGTTATCTCCTGCTCCTTCCTGTCGCAGTATTAATATCGTGTCATTTTTAGTTTCGAGTTGAAACACAATGCAATTCGAGCCTTTTGAACTGATCCCATCGAAGCCGGAAAATGCTAAAGAGATGGGACGATGAATGTATATATGATAAAGAGATTCAAAGAGTTAAGCTTTCAAGATTGAACTAATGAGGCAAGTGCACTATAATTGTCTTACTTTTGACACTTATATGTAGTGTATTTCTCTAATTTGCCGTTGTGTTTTATCCGCATGATATTGTGTTCTTTTGCTCCTCATCCTCAACTCATAATTCTTCCCTTATTCACTATTTATTTAATGCTTGCTTATTTTCAATGTTTACAAATATATACAAAATAAAACATAGGTACAAACTTCACGGGGTCGTGCGCCAAGGCGCACATCAAAATCTAGTAATGTATTCATCAGCGCATACTCATAGAACTTTTTAGATCACGATATCTTGTCATAGCTTTTATATTTACTAATCATGTACAAGGTTATTGCATGAAGGTGTATTGAACAACACATATTTTTATATTGATGTATACTTGACATGATTTGTGCTTCTAGCTCTTTTCACCGCGGACACAACACCATCCTATGATTTGCATAACATGCTAGCTTCCACACATAGGACATTAGCATTAGGTCGTGCCATCATTCTTGTTTAAAGCTATGTCTACACTCCATATGTGTGATGTCTTAGTACATCTTACTTGGAAAAGATGTGTTGTATCATTCCAGCGACTAGAGATAGATCAACCAATTCATGAGCCTTATAAGAACTAATTGTATTCAAATAGTAGGGTGACATGTGTGTTTACGCGGCAATTTGTGTACTTCACAGTACATACGTCGTCATGGAGTTTGACATAGTCATCTTTAAGAGTGTGTAACGTTTACCATTATTTTCTATATGAGTATGTTTGTAAGGAAATTGTAAGAAATGATATCACTAATAAAGACATGAAAATAAAATAATACTCCTATATTTAATAACTTGTCCAAATATATATATGAACCATAAATGTTACAAAGGTTTGAGTGTACACATTCTTCTTATTGATATCCTTTTTAAAACACCTTCTAGAAAATTTTGAACCAAGACTTGAATCTAAATTTCAATTTTCTCCCTCCCACATCCTTGTCATTATTTTCTTACTGCATGTTTAATGCATATATATCCCTAGCATGATGAATTCATCAGCTCATATATATGAATTTGTTTTAGATCATTACATATCGTCATAGCATGCATAATTTGTGATCACATACAAGGTGTTTTCATGAATTTTTATTCGATAGCACATATAAATTTATTGTGCTTTGAACTCTTTTAGTTACAGACACGACACCATCCTCCTTGGTTTGCACTCCACATTCCACTTATAGGACATTAGCATTAGATCAGTCCATTGTACTTACTTAAAGCTATGTGTACACTCCATATGTGTGATGTGTTGGTCGTTCTATGTAGCACATTTGAGTCGCTTATAGTCTTCTTGAACTTGATTTTCAGTGATAACCAATTCATGAATGCTTCCAATCTACTCATGAGTTGTAACTTATCCAACTTTTTGGTGTCTGGGAATTACTCTCTCCGTTTAAAATTACATTCTATTCTGGGTTTTTCCAAACGAAAACTTTGGACCGTTTAAAAAAACTATATAAGAGAAAACTTAAAATATAAAATATGAAATAAATATTAGTATAATAATCATAAAAATAATTTCATATTATATGCATCTGGTATCATAGATGTTGATATTTTCCTATATACTTAATCAACTTTAATTTTTTTGAATTTAATTAAACCTAGAATGTCAGGTAGTTAGAGACCAAGGAAGTTTGAAGTTTCAAAATTAAATGTTGATAAAATGAGATGATGTCAATCCAGTACTCTACTGATGAGAATCATCAATGTATCTGTATACACTTTAATTGTTTTTCTTAACTTGGATGTCGATATGTAAATGAGATAATTGCATGTGTATACTGTGTATTTTAGTATTGGTCACACATTCTTCAGCCTAGCTAGCTTAAATATCAGTTTCTTACTTTCTTAAGTTTTACTATGCTGTTTTTTCATGAATTTTTTTGGACATTGTCCCAGGTAGTTGAACACACTTTCTTTCAAGGTAAGAAAATGATTCCACTGTTTGGTATCCCCAAGGAGGTAGAATCAAAGACACACCCTAGATGATATACTGAGCGTCTTGAAACATGTTAAATCTTTTGTTTTAAAGACTCTTTATCCATGTACCCTTGCTTGTTTAATTGTTGTCCATGTTAGGTGAATTATTTTTGTTCAGAGGGGAACACTACTATATGGAATAAACATGAGCGGACGATGTCCCTTTAGATTACTTTCTTAACATCCCTTCATAAGTCCCTCCATGTTAAATGAGTATGCCATATTCGTTTGCTCTCATGTGTGTGTTTTATATAGATTATATGACATAATAACTGCTCATTTGAGCATTTGTTTTCTTGCTGAATAATACTTTCAGTTCCTTTTGGTAGCCTATGTATGTGAAAAATCAAATTAGTGGGGTATCTCCGTCTATTAATTGGTGGAATCCCAAAAATCCACTTGGGTTTAACTATACAGATGTATTAGGCACTACCCTATAGATGAAGATCATTTTGTTTTATTTGCACTATTCCATCAGCCAATAGTCAATGCCAGCCTGAATTACTGAAGAGAGATTCATACACAGATTAATAGAAACTCCTGTAGTGCACAATCATTTATTTTCTCCCAATTATAATATTTAATTTTGGTGGCTATATAGTTCATGTGCTACATATATATTAGATCAGGTATCTGATTCACTTTTACCATAACTAAGAAAATTTGCCTTGTATATATGCATGTTTAATGAAGAGAGTGTGGCAAAGTAAACTAAATCATGGCATAAGTTATTCCGTAATCCTATGTGGTTGAATCTTTGCTTTCCACAACTCTTGGGACTAAGAAGGAATGGAAGGACCTTCTAGTGTGCTTGAGAGCTTCATCCTTCATGTCTTCCCATAAAATTGGTATTGTTGTTGTTTGCTATATAATATCTGGTCACTGACATATTTGAATAGACTATTTATGTTTTGGTTCATAATTGTTTGTTGAGGCGTGCACATCAATGATTTCATACAAAAACTTAAACTTCTAGAATGTGGGTTTGGTCTGCTTAGCTATTTAATTCTGATGCCATTATTTGCTCTGGTCTTTTGAATAGTGCACTTTCAGTTCAAATTTATTCCCAAACTTATTCTGAACAAGTACCACATCTCCTAAGATGATAGACCATATTGTTCAGATTTTCTTAAATATTTGTACACTGAAGGTTCGCTAGTATATTTTGTTCAAGGAGGAAGGGTGTGCCACGTATTCCTAGATTTATGTTCTAGTATATATATAACTTAAGAAATGATGTATGATAACGACTATACCCGGTCATACCCCCAGTACCCTTCACAACCCTTCTTCCTGAATATTCTGGCAAGCTCAAGAAGGCATTGTCAAATGGTCACGGCTCTAACAACCACGTCATCAAAGATGAGGGTAGTGACTTTGCACAACTACGTGGGCAGAGCTGAAGGGGGAGGCAGCGAAGAGCATGCTCGCAACACAGGGTTGGGTGCAACTGTTCGCCGCGGAGAACAGCGGCTGAGACGGTGCTTGCAGGGTTGGCACACGTGCTTATGACATGACTCTACATACGGTCCTCACTGGGCAGACAACATCTGTTGTGTAGAACGCGAGCATGCAGCCATTTGAGGGCATCAAGACAACAATGGACGACCTTCCACAAAATCCCACCAATGTTGACTCTAATGCCTACTTGGGGTCCCTTCGACCGTACCAATTCCTATGTAGCCATAAGTGCATGGCTAGGGTATCTTGAATACCATACAGGGCCTGGCCCAATCTTAGGAATACGGAGTGCACTCATTAACCCACGTATTCATCACTAGTTGGTAGATTGTTCACATATGACCCGTCAACTTAGGTCGTGGCACTAGTCTATAAGCATTTTGGCCTAAGTTTCGTTGGCCTTACACTCCGATATTACATAGGCAGATCTAGTGCATTTGTCATGTGGGCCATGGACCATCAAACAATTTGCAAAAAGTGCTAGTTTAACTTGTGAGGATTCAATTTAGTCTCGTCTAACATCGATCTTAAGGTATAACACGCAATATTTTTGTAATGATTTCTAAATGAGGATACTATATATGGGAAATTTCTATGTGTGTAGATGGGAGGACACACCGTAATGCCCCCCCCCCCAACCAACACCACCACCACCAAAATCAGCAGACAAATTTGATGATTCACATAAGTGTTATATGTTCAACATAGTCTAGCCCAACCTATAACCAAATAAAACAACTTCTCTACCATATGCAACTAATGTTTTTCAAATATGTCCACACTTAAGAAAAATCTTAGATCTGCCACTGCGGGTAGGCCAGTGAATGCGGGAACGAATGCAGAGAAATTGGCACGAATTAGAAATAATTTTGCTATGCTTCAAAAGGTAGTGAACTGTTTCAAAAGATCTGCAGTGCATTGGAAATGTTTTCAAGTTCATGCCAATGGGAAACCGCGAGATCACTTTCTTTGATTTGCCTAACCTTTCCATTTCAATCGCCATGTGATTTTTTTTATCCATTGGTGTGCTTCATTTCAGATTGATAGGGAGGGGAAAGAGAGACACGAGGGGAAGATTCTACCAGTGAGAACTGGTGTTCGAAGGAGCCACCAAGGTCTTCAGCTCACATGAGGATTGATAGCATAAAGCAACTCTAATGGTTCCTACTTTTACATAATAGTTTAATAGCATTATGGATTTGAAATATTAGTATATTATATATGTGATGTTGAGTATTGAAAGATTGAATCGAGTTCATATGCAGAACGATGTAACTAATAGGGGGAAATAGTTTTTGAATATCTAAAGAAAATAACTTTTCATACAAAAAGCATTTTAATTTGCGTGCTTTTCTACACATGTTTTATGAGTAGCCTAGAGTTCAAAATCATTCTTACGCGAAAAATAATGTTTTGAGTTTTGGGGATAAACAATTGGTGGTTTTAGAAACTCAAAAAATTCTGGGGTACTAAAAAAAGATGCGCATATGAAAAAACCAGCCCAGAATTTGTAGTACAAGGGCTACTTTTTTTGCACATATATAAAACCGATCGGAGCTTGGAAACACTTACACCCTTCTTCATGTGGGTTCATAATTCAGCCATGCCGCATCTCTTGCCAACTGCCATCGACCATCTGCCAACCACCGTTGATTCCCCCTCGCGTGACCGAATTTGAATCATCTCGCAATCTTTGCGGATCGTGTGGCTTCAGCCTATGTCGCTACAACTCCCATACACCACCGGCAGGGAAAGCATGTGGTGATGTTGGTAAGGGTAGCTCAGTTTTATCCTTTGGGATCCCTCCACTCGCAAAGGGACCTTCCTTTGACTTACCTCCTATGGTGCCAAATCAGGGCACCAAGTCGATGATGACCGACCTGGCGAAAAGGAAGACGTTGACATGTTACAGATCTTCTGATCCACCACCTCCAACAAGGGTTCTGCCTATGTCGTCTGCGACTACCTCCTCCACCTTGATAGACAGATGACCCACGACATGCTCATTGATTGCACAATAGTTACAACATTGGCTCTTTCGTTCTATATTCGATGTATATGCATGTGTCGGTTCTCATGGTAGAATTATTTTTTATTATATTATATTGTGTAGTTTTATTTGCATAGCACTCATAGTTCACAATTATGCATGATGCAAATTCATGAATTCAATTGAGAAGTGCTACTTTATCACTTTGATCATCTCGATGAATTTGATGATTCTATGTATACGGAATATATGTTCGATGTTTCTCAAAGCAAAAAAGGGAGATGGTAAGAAAGAAACAAAAAGCAATTGAATTATACAATTGATGAAATGGGGATTTGGTTAGCGCAAGATATCTCTAGAAGGATGGTAGATAATGATCAAAGCTCACTACAACGAAAATATCCCATAGAGACATTATATCTGCATCTTTATTATGGTAGACACGTTTGTTAAGTGTCGCTACTTGCAATGTATCTAGGACTAAAGGACACTCCCAAAGTGTCTTTTCAGATTGTAAGACAGTAGAGGCACTACATATTGTCCATACATTCTTTAAGACATTAGTAAAGACATTTCTTTACGTCATTACTATATAGCATAGATAAGATAAATTACAAAACATTGGAAGCAATCCTCGAACTCAAGATCTTCAGAGAAAGTTTTTACTCATCCATCCACTTGGCCTCACACAACATCTTATTAATACTCTTTAAAAATCTTATAAGTACTATATTGATATATTGTGCCTCTACAGAATATAAATAGTGTCTCAAATCATATCTCTAGCTATAATGTAAGGTCACTTTACGAAGTGTCTTAAAATACCTCTATATGATTTCTTGCCGCAATTTATTAAGTGTCTCATAGAATGCCTTTAAATACACATTTGATACTCATGACAAAAAATTGTGCCAACTAGTGTCTCTACAGTTAAGACATTTTAGATGGTGTCTAAAAGATGTGTCTCTACCCAAGGAAAGTGTTCCTCCACTATTATTTAACAATTTTGTAGAGGAAAATCCTCAAGTTCCTCTACAAGTAGTTTTTGTCTTAGTGGCTTGATGTAGCTGATATAGTGGTTGCGTGGAGCAAGTGAGAAATTTGCATGTAATTGGTACAACCATTTATGAATATGTGATTTTTTTAATGTGCTCATATAATAAGAGTGTTATCAATGTGTTCATGTGTTTATTAATATCAATGGAGGACCAAATTTAACAAGAGAGGTATAAGTAAATGGCCCGGTGAAAGGCAAACATTTGGGATCAATATTGTTGGGAATTTCTAGAGACTAGTAAGAAATGGAGGGCTAAGGGGTGATGAAGGTCATCCACCAAACAAACCAAGGTAAAGTACCTCACCATGTATGGATTGGGATGATGATGCTGGTAGGGAGGAACAAAGTAAGAATCCAACTCTACATGAAAGCAAGAAGATAGTTGATGGAAGAAAATTGTCAAAGGAAAAGGACAACAAAATGGTCAAGGCCACGAGCACAAGAGAGATCATAGATGAGTTTATGAACATAACGAAGGAGATGGTGGCTCTAGCTTTGCAACCGAAGATGGAGTTGGTCCAGAAGTAGTAACAAGAAAAGATTCCTAGGTGGTTACAAGTAATAGAAAACAAGAACAAGAAGTCGGTTGAGAAAAGGAGCTAGGCCGACTTTGAGGAGTGCAGGCCTCTTCGTGAGGAGAATCAGATGAGGCAAGACATTATAGCCGAGGAGAACCAGATCATAGTGACTTGTCCAAATGGCATGGATGAAAAGGAGATAGAATATTGGGAGATTAGTCAGACAGATATCTTGATTGCAACATTGTGACCCACCGACAACATTATGGAAGGATAAGGGGTTTGGCCGGCTAGGGCTCGGTTGTGTTGCAGGTAGAATTGATAGCAACAATGACGATGGAAATGATGGCATCGAGTGATGGTATTGGACGCCAACTCCATGTTTTGTGCGATGAACTACATCTATTTTTGGCATTTCTTTTGAAACATGAACTATGCTTAAATTTGAATGTTTAGAAGTATGCATTTCAATTGCTTCCATATTAATTATGTCACTGGTACAGAATAGCTCTCTAGTGGCTTTGTGTTTTTGTAATTGGTGGCATCGATCTGGCACGCCATAGAATTGGCACCACTATTACGCTATTGTAGTGGTGTTGGCTCACCACACCACCATTCCAATGAATAATGGTGACATTCGTGTTGGATATGGTGCCCTAGAGTAAAATAATAATGAGTATTTATTATTATATATCAATAGTTCATACTAAGTTTTATGTCATGTTATAAGTGTATCAATCACAAACATTGGTACATGTGTGGTATGTAAACAAACCAGGGTTCCTAGCAAGCTTTTTGCAAAGTAGCTCATTGTGGCCAACGGATGATCGAGGTTTCCCGATCATGGACATATAAGTAAAATTGGCAATGGGGTAATATCACTGGGTGAATGATATGATGCACATTCCAAACATATATATTGCAATGTGATCAAGTCACAAAGCTACGCTATGCGCATTTGGCTCTCTATGACACACTTATCCTGGTATTAGCGGCGCTATCCGCGCTATTTTTCATAGCGTTGTAGCGGCGCTTTTTTTACAAGAAAATAGAGCAGCCCACTAGCCATTTTGGGTCGTTTAGTACACGAGCCACCAAAATCCCCATTCCTAACAATTCAACCCTTTGGAAATTACAGAACCACATCGATGATTTCCACTCCTCCGCACGACGTGTACGGGTTGAAGAAGAAGAATCAACATCACAATGAGCAAGAGTTGCTGCTATCTACCTAGGAAGAATAAGTGTCTTCTAGTTTTTCATTATGATAAGCTATAATCACTCGCGGATGTACATGGTGGCCAGGGTGGTATGTGTACCACCATGTAATTTCGATTCGGCCCATATAGTATGTCTTGCACAATGGTCCATGTAATTGCGCATTGATTATCCATGGGATACAATCACAGATTATTCAATATTATGCACTACAAGCTAGAAAGCAAACTATTGAAGAACTTGGTGATGATTAATATGCTATTCCAGCCGATGAGTCTAGTGATGTGTCACACAAAGAACAACTTGATCTATGCTTGTGTTTTTTGATAAGCTAGGAAGACCACGGGAGAACTTTATTGGAGTAGTTCATGTAAGTGATACTACTTCATTGTCACTTAAGAAAGCAACTGAAGCATTACTTAAGCAACACCATTTGGTTATAACTCAAATCCATGGGCAAGGTTATGATGGGGCTAGCAACATGAGAGAAGAAATTAAAGGTTTGAAGAGACTTATCATGAAAGAGTCACCTTCTACTTATTATGTGCATTGTTTTGCTCATCAACTCCAGCTAGTTCTTGTTGCTGTTGCCAAGGGAAATAATGAGTTTGTGTGGTTTTTTGATCAAGTGTCTCTTGCTTGGTATTGTTGGATTTTCTTGTAAGCGGCATGACATCCTTCGGAATGCTACACATGAAGGAAATTGAATGTGGTGGATTGAAGACGGACCACCCTGATTTAAAATCCTAGATCCACCAATGGCTGCAATCTATCGTTCTTCTCCCGAATCAGAAGATGACCGCATGCATTCTCCATCTAGTTCTTCTGATTTTGATTAATTACTGCTTCTGCTATATTTTGGATCCTTAGTTGTTTATCTGGACTATGCATGTTGGTTGGTTAGTTGTCTACTTATCTTTCTTAAGTCTTAATCTCCATCTAGTTCTAGACTATGGTTGTTGAATTGTTGATGTTAACTGTTAGATTGTAACAAGTCTTTCTCTTTTGGACTTTGTCAATTTAATTTGTTGATCGTTGTGATCTGGATAATCTTTCAGATGTTGAAATCCTTAGTATACATGCTACATTTGTCATTTTTGTAAACGCCATTTTGTAAAATAGTGTGCTATTAGCATGTTATAATTATCATAACGTATTTTGGAAGGCCACGCTATTTCATTTAGCATGCTATTTTTTTCCTTGGTAAGAATAAATAAATCTGTGTCAAGGGAACTCTAGTCGGGAGCAAAAGGAACAAAACAAAAACTCTGGTGGATTCAAATGAGGCCAGCGGGCAGAGATATTCTCCATCAACGGTAATATGCCTCTTCCGTAATCGGTGTTTGTGATTGTTCGCATGTGTGACAAGCTGGTTGAGGAATATATGGCAGTAAGGTATGAGCATCTACTGCTCGGTCTTAGTTGAACTAATATAGCTCAAAATAAAATCTTGGCTGGATTATGTATGGCAGTAATTAAGCCTGGTCCACACACCCTTTGCCTTGATGTACAATGAAATGAAAAATGCTTCTTCCTCTGTGTTCCCTTCCTTATTTGCCAATGATTTTTTTAAAAATCGCATACATGGAAGAAGATCATAATAATGGTTATTATTGCACCTAATATTTCACCATTCATCATTGCCGGAAATGGATAGACTCACTCTAAGTCTTCCTACTTATCCATCGATCATATTAATTGGATGATTTCAACTATGTGTACACGAGAGGTCATAGAGTAGCGCACTTGCCTCCATCGATCATACTAATTGGATGCTTTTAACTATGTACACAGAGGTCATAGTATCACATTTGCATAATCGGAGTTTCATAGAATTTCCTACTAAAGAAAAACCTCGACAAAACAAAGCATGATAACATATGGAGAACGAGAGAGAACCCGACTCTTGGATGACAAAACAAAATAGGGATAAGGTTTATCAAACTGATGATGATCTCCGGGGTATACAAGATTATACGAAGGTTACAATCTTGTGTCCAGGCCTGACAAAACAAAAACAAATCATACGGAACAACGAAGCTGATGCAAAAATAAAATAGGACGCTAGCTTTATTCTTTGAGAGTGTCCCTCCCTCCAAACTCGGCTGAGACGAAAACTTGTGTGCTCTTCCCACTCCGACAAAAAAAAATCAATTAAGTGAGTCTTGCTCCGGAAATCGAACTGTGCGCTCGCATGGTTGTCTGCAACTTCCTTTCTTCCAAGCTAGTAGAGGAGGTAGTTGGCCATGGCGTCGCGCACCTGCGCTGCGGCTGCGGAGCTCACGGGGTTAGGAGCGACCACGTCATCGTCCACGAGCTGGAATCTTGGCAACTCGGGGTCGAGCTCGTCGCCGCGGCGCTCGCAAAAGTTGTGCAAGGGCGCAGCACGCGCTGAGTATGGCGGGGATGTTCTCCACCTTGAACTCGTTGCGCTTCTGGAGGCAGGCCCAGCGCGTCTTGAGCCTCTGGAACGCGTCCACGGCCACGGTGCGCGCGGCGGCCACCATCAGGTTGAACTCGTTCTGCGTGTGCGTCAGGTTCTGGTGGGAGTACGGCACCAGCATCCAGTCCATGAGCGGGTAGCCGACGCCGCCGATCAGTCTCTTGTCCTGGCCCAGGATGTCGACGGTACGTGTCTCTAGCGTCGACTTGAGGAGCACGTCCCCGTCCGGCACGGCGCCGGGGTGGCCGACGGAGACGCCGGTGAAGGCGCCGTCCGCGTCTACGGACGTCTGCAGGCTGACGCTGTAGGAGGTCTTGCCTTTGTTGCGCCTCGTGAGGCCGGCGTTGTAGTAATTGGCGACGTGGCGCTCGGACGCTTTGATGTGGATGTGGGTGGTGTAGACGGCGCCGATGACGTCCGGGATGCCCCCGGTCAAGGCCTTGAACTTGGCGGCGACGGATGCCGCGGTGGCGGCGTCCGGCCAGATGACGAACTAGGGCAGGACGATGTCTGTGATGGCGGCGCAGACATCCCGCACGAGTTTGTGGACGGTGGAGATCCCGATCCCGAAGCGCTTCTGGATCCCGCGGAAAGGCTGACCAGTGGAGAGGAGAAAGACGACGACGGCGACGCGCTTGCGGACCGGGATGGGGATGCGCATGCGGGTGTCCTCCTTTTTCACGGCGGGCGCCACCATGTCGCACAGCGCCTCGAAGGTGGAGCGGGACATGTGGAAGTGGCGCTTGAAGTCTGCGGCAGGGTACCACGGGCTTCCCACCGTCTCCCACCACTCGCCGTCCTCTTCCTTCGCCGACACCAGCTTTGCCTTGCCCTTATCAGAGCCATCGCTGTTGTTGCTCCCTCCTCTGGCCGTCTCAGTCGAGCCCGACGGTGAGAGCTTTCTCTTGGACCCAAGCGGCACCGCCAACACCCCACCCACCCGATCTGTGTCCCTCTTGTTCACCATGCCGGCCTGCGGCAGCGCCTCAACTCCCACCATCTGAAATGCGAACATACTGTGGTCTTCAGCACCATACACTCCAATATGCTACACCATACACTCCCCAACAAAATGGGGTCACCGAAAGAAAGAACCGGACCTTAATCGAAGCCGCCCGAACGATGATGATGGAGTACAAATCTAATTACAAATTTTGGGCCGAGGCTATATCAACCGCTTGCCATGCCACCAATCGTCTCTACTTCCGCAAAGGCTTGGAGAAGACACCATTTGAAATCCTCACCGGCAACAAACCCAATGTCTCCTACTTCAAGGTCTTTGGTTGCAAGTGTTATGTGCTCATCAAGGATGCTTGTCTCTCCAAGTTCGACTCGAAAGCTCAAGAAGGGATATTCGTTGGCTATTCTACGGATTCACATGCATATAGGGTCTTCAACAAGTCAAATGGGCGTGTAGTGGAAACATGCAATGCGACTTTTGTTGAGGATGATGTGTCTCTAGAAGGGTGAAGTGCTCCTTGTGAGAAAGGAGATGCAATTTCCCCGGAGGCCATTAAGAGGATCGATGTTGGTTTATATCGACCTAAAGAGCTCCCTCCTTTGTGTGTCGGGGAAGGACCAAGTTCTACTCAAGTAGAGCCATCTACACCACAAGGCCAAGCTTCTTATACTGGACAACCAAGTGCAAGCCAACTACCACAACAAGCTCAAGTTTGACAACAACAACTCCACAAGTACATCAACAACCTCAAGTTCGACAACTCCAACAACAACCTCTAAAAGCTCATCAACAACCTCTGCCACCAAGTGATCAAGATCAAGCTACAAGTTCTTCACCCAGCTTCTCGGGGATGACCGCTCCGGATACTACTTATCCTATGAACCCCGAGTTGCCCGGCCCTCATGATGATGATGACGATGCTCTCCCCAACAACAAAAATGAAGGGGAAGGCGAGGACATGAACCATGATGAAGATCAAGAGGCCTCTCAAGTTCCTATCCATGAGTCCAACACTCGTCGTGAGGACAAGACTTCAAAGCATCTACGTCTCAAGTCTCATTCCTTGCAAAACATTCTTGGAGATCTTAAGAGCAAGGTGTCTACCCGGAGGCAACTAGGAAACTTTTGTGAGCATCACGCCTTTGTCTCTATGGTGGAACCAACCAAGCATCACACCTTTGTCTCCATGGTGGGAAGGACCAACTTCAAGAGGAATGATTTATGGACCCTTGTGAAGTGACCAGACCATTGCCGCAATGTTATCGGCACCAAGTGGGTTTTCAAGAACAAGCAAGATGAACATGGCATCGCCATCCGCAACAAAACAAGATTGGTGGCCGAAGGCTTTTATTAAGTTGAAGGCATGGACTATGGAGAGACGTTTGCACCCGTTGCTCGACTTGAGTCGATTCATATCCTTTTGGCATTTTCCGCTCACCATGGTTTCAAACTTCAACAAATGGATGTTAAAAGTGCTTTTCTCAATGGTCCTCTACATGAGGAGGTGTATGTGAGACAACTCCCGGGGTTTGAGGACTCCCACTTCCCGGGCCATGTCTTCAAGCTTAAGAAGGCTATATATGGTCTCAAACAAGCCCCTAGGGCTTCGTATGAGCACTTACATGAGTTGCTTGAGGATCGTGGGTTCGAAGTAGGGAAAATCGATCCCACTCTTTTTACTAAGAAGGTCAATGGGGAACTCTTCAGATGTCAACTCTATATAGATGACATTATCTTTGGGTCTACTAACACCTTGTTTAACGATGCGTTTGCTAAGTTGATGACCGATAGGTTCGAGATGTCGATGATGGGGGAACTAAAGTATTTCCTTGTGTTTGAGATCAAGCAACTACGACATGGAATCTTCATCAATCAAGCCAAGTACCTCGAAGACATGCTAAAGCGCTTCGATATGAAGGGCGCAAACGACATTGGGACTCCTATGCACTTAAAGTGCCAACTCACTCTTGACGAGGACGGAAAGCCGGTAGACCACAAGCTCTACCACCATGATAGGTTTGCTTTTTTACCTTTGTGCATCTCGTCCGGACATCGTGTTAAGTTTTGATATGTGCGCACGGTTTCAAGCAAATCCGAAGGAAAGCCATCTTATGGTGGTGAAGAGGACCTTTCAATATCTTGTTGATACCCCTAGCTTTGGTCTTTGGTACCCAGGAGACACGGACTTCTCTTTGTGTGGATTCACGGACTCCGATTGGGCCGGCGACAAGGTGGATAGGAAGTCTACATCTGGTGCTTGCCATTTCCTTTGGCGATCTTTGGTGTGTTGGTATTCGAAGAAGCAAAACTGTGTCTCCGTCTCTACCGCCGAGGCCGAGTATGTTACCGCGGCTAGTAGTTACGCTCAGATTTTATGGATGAGGCAAACCTTGCGGGATTATGGCCTTGAGTATAGCAAGGTTCCTCTTTTGTGCGACAATGAGAGCGCCATCAAGATTGCCTACAATCCGGTCCTCCACGGCAAGACGAAGCACATTGAGATACGGAACCACTTCATTCGGGATCACATTGCTCGAGGCGACATTGTTCTATCATTTGTGGGGACCAAGGATCAATTGGTGGACATCTTCACCAAGCCTTTGGATTAGAAGAGATTCATTGAATTGAGGCATGATCTAAATATCATTGACCCGTCGAACTTTGCTTGACCATCGTGTGCATGTACCACTCTTTAACTAGTGTCTTGTTGGGATACACGCATGAACTTAGGGGGAGTGTGGTTTAAACTTATTGAGCTATCCCCCCCCCCCATAATGCATAAAAAAATCCAAAACATACTCTATTTTTCAAGTAAGTGACTAATGAGCTTCATGTTGAGTCTTAGTTGTGAGTCCTAGATACATCTATGCGACCTCACGCGATTATACTCTTACACGGTGGCTTCGGCCACTAACCTCCTCCTTGAGGAGTTTTTGTGTTTCTATTTGGTTCTTCTTGATTTTCTTTGATGTTCTTTTGGTTTCTTTTGTATTTGGTTTTTGTTTTCCTTTCTTGTGTTCTTTTGGGAGATTCGCCCAAGCTTGGCTTTTCATGTTGATCTCTTCAAGCTTAGTTGAGTAGTACCTTACCAGTTCCATTGTCTAATCCCAAGCCATTCCCTACCTTTTGAGCCAATCCGTCTAAAAGCACAAGTCTACAAAAATCCTTAACTTGGGTAACCGGTACTACCAGTGCTTAGGCCGGTACTACCGCCCCTAGGCAGCATCCTGACGACCGTCAGGATTCTTCCCTGGGGCACTACTACCGCCTGAGATACTGGTTAGGTACCGGGAAGCGGTACTACCGCTTTCGCGACTGGTACTACCGCTTCCGGATTTGACTTAAGGTACCGAGTTGGGGATGATCTCTCAAATCCAACACTTTCCCCCACCCACCTCAAGTCAAAGCTGCATCCAAGGGCTCAAGAACTCTGAGGAGACTGATACGTCTCCAACGTATCTATAATTTCTGATGTTCCATGCTAGTTTTATGACAATACCTACATATTTTGCTCACACTTTATAATGATTTTATGCATTTTCCGGAACTAACCTATTAACAAGATGCCGAAGTGCCAGTTCATGTTTTACGCTGTTTTTGGTTCCGGAAAGGTTGTTCGGGCAATATTCTCGGAATTCGACGAAACAAAAGCCAAACATCTTATTTTACCGAGACGGACCAGAACACCGAAGGGGAGATGGAGTGGAGGCCCATGGCCCCCACACCATAGGCCGGCGCGGCCAAGAGGGGGGGCGCGCCACCCTATGGGGTGGGCCCCCCAGGCACCCCCTTGCGCCGCCTCTTCGCCTATATTATCCCTCGTGACCTAAAAACCCGACACCAATTGACGAAACTCCAGAAAGACTCCAGGGACGCCGCCGCCATCGCGAAACTCCATTTCGGGGGACAGAAGTCTTTGTTCCGGCACGCCGCCGGGACGGGGAATTGCTCCCGGAGTCATCTCCATCGACACCACCGCCATCTTCATCGCCGTTGTTGTCTCCCATGATGAGGAGGGAGTAGTTCACCCCGAGGCTGAGGGCTCTACAGGTAGCTATGTGGTTCATCTCTCTCCCATGTGATCTTTATGTGATCATGAGCTTTGTAATCTTGATTGAATATGTAGATGTTACTCTTGTCTATATGCACTCTAGAGGTTACTTTAATATGAACTCCGGAATTACTCTCCACGATGTGACGGTGACAGTGTGCGCATCGTGTGTGATTCCTTTATGACATTGTGGAGCTTGTTTACTCCGGCTTGAGGGTGCTCTTGTAGCCCTACACAATGAATGGTGTTTGTTATCCAACAAGAGAGTGTATGAGATTAGCATTTATTTATTCAATTATGTGATCATTGTTGAGAGTGTCCACTAGTGAAAGTATGATCCCTAGGCCTTGTTTCTAAGCATTGAAACTCCGTTTCCAACAAGTTCTCGCTACATGTTTACTTGCTGCCATATTTATTTCAGATTGCTATTACCACTCATATTCATCCATATCACTTGCATCTTACTATCTCTTCGCCGAACTAGTGCACATATACATCTGACAAGTGTATTAGGTGTGTTGGGGACACAATAGACTTCTTGTATCTTAATTGCAGGGTTGCTTGAGAGGGATATCTTTGACCTCTACCTCCCTGAGTTCGATAAACCTTGGGTGATTCACTTAAGGGAAACTTGTTGCTGTTCTACAAACCTCTGCTCTTGGAGGCCCAACACTGTCTACAGGAATAGAAGCGTGCGTAGACATCAAGCTATTTTTTGGCGCCGTTGTCGGGGAGGTAAGGTAAAAGGTATTCACATCCTCCGACTACTAAGCTATTTCCTAGCACTGTTGCCGGTGTGTGAGTGCTCGAAGCTATTTCCTTTAGATCCTGCAATTGCATATTTTTGTTTCTTGTTTTTATTTTTCACTAGTTAGGCATAATGAAAACAACAGTGAGCTTTATAATCTATTTCCTGAGTTAAGACATGAATGGTTTGATGCGAAAATTAAAAAACCTATGGAACCTTATTTGCATGATAGTAGCAATGTTATTAGTATGAACGCAATTACTGCTAATGCTATGGAGAAGTCTAAGCTTGGGGAAGCTTGTTTTGATGAGCATGATATTTTTAGTCCCCCAAGCATGGAGGAGAAAATTTACTTTGATGATGATTACAATGATGACTATCATATTTTCAGTCCACCTACTATTGAGGAGAAAATTAATTATGACTACAATATGCCTCCTATATATGATGATTATGGTGATGAGAATAATAATGATAGCTATTTTATTGAATTTTCTCCCACTACAATTAATAGTAAAGACTATGCTTATGTGGAGAGTAATAATTTTATGCATGTAGCTCATGATAAGAATGTTTCATGTGATAGTTATATTGTTGAGTTTGTTCATGACGCTACTGAAAGTTATTATGAGAGAGGGAAACATGGTTATATGCATCTTAATAATATTAAGTTTCCCCTCTTTATGTTGAGAATCTTGAAATTGTGGTTGTGTTGCCTTTCTATGCTTGTTGCTTTGTCCTTACATGACTTGTTTATTTACAAGATTCCTTTTTATAGGAAGTGGGTTAGACTTAAAAGTGTTTCTTATTTGCTTTTGATGCTCTCTTTTGCTTCAACTCTTATTTCTTGCGAGTGCATCATTAAAATTACTGAGCCCATCTTAATGGCTATAAAGAAAGCACTTCTTGGGAGATAACCCATATTTTTATTTTGCTACTGTTTTGTTGTGTCTTGGAAGTTGTTACTACTGTAGCAACCTCTCCTTATCTTTATTTTATTGCATTGTTGTGCCAAGTAAAGTCTTTGATAGTAAGGTTGATACTAGATTTGGATTGCTGCGCAGAAACAGATTTCTTTCTGTCACGAATTTGAGTAGGCCTCTCTGTAGGTAACTCAGAAAAATCTGCAAATTTTCGTGTGTGATCCTCAGATATGTACGCAACTTTCATTCAATTTGAGCTTTTTCATCTGAGCAAGTTAAGTGCCCCTAAAAAATTCGTCTTTACGGACTGTTCTGTTTTGACAGATTCTGCCTTTTATTTCGCATTGCCTCTTTTGCTATGTTGAATGGATTTCTTTGTTCCATTAACTTCCAGTAGCTTTGTGCAATGTCCAGAAGTGTTAAGAATGATCATGTCACCTCTGAATATGTGAATTTTTTATTATGCACTAACCCTCTAATGGATTTGTTTTGAGTTTGGTGTGGAGGAAGTTTTCAAGGGTCAAGAGAGGAGGATGATACAATATGCTCAAGAAGAGTGAAAAGTCTAAGCTTGGGGATGCCCCCGTGGTTCATCCCTGCATATTTCAAGAAGACTCAAGCATCTAAGCTTGGGGATTCCCAAGGCATCCCCTTCTTCATCGACAACTTATCAGGTCACCTCTAGTGAAACTATATTTTTATTCCGTCACATCTTATGTGCTTTACTTGGAGCGTCTCGTATGTTTTTATTTTTGTTTGTGTTTGAATAAAATCGGATCCTAGCATTCTTTGTGTGTGAGAGAGACACGCTCCGCTCGTTCATATGAACACTGGTGTTCTTAGCTTTACTTTTAATGTTCATGGTGAAGGTTGAAAACTGCTTCGTTCATTGCTATTTGGTTGGCAACAGAAAATGCTTCATGTGGTAATTGGTATATTTTCTTGAATAATTTGATACTCGGAAATTGTTGTGCTCAAATAGATCATGTTTAAGCTCTTGCATCATGTACTTTGCACCTATTAATGAAGAACTACCATAGAGCTTGTTGAAATTTGGTTTGCATGATTGGTCTCTCTAAAGTCTAGATATTTGCTGGTGAAGTGTTTGAACAACGAGGAAGACAGTGTAGAGTCTTATAATGCTTGCAATATGTTCTTATGTAAGTTTTGCTGTACCGGTTCATACTTGTGTTTGCTTCAAACAACCTTGCTAGCCAAAGCCTTGTACTGAGAGGGAATACTTCTCGTGCATCCAAATCCTTGAGCCAAAAACCATGCCATTTGTGTCCACCATACCTACCTACTATGTGGTATTTCTCTGCCATTCCAAAGTAAATTGCTTGAGTTCTACCTTTAAAATTTCATTCCTTGTCTTTGCAATATACAGCTCATGGGAAAATAGCCTTAAAAACTATTGTGGTAAAGAATATGTAGCTTATGTATCTTATTTCTTATAAGTTGCTTGTTGAGCGGTAACCATGTTTCTCGGGACGCCATCAACTATTACACCTTTGTTGAATATCATGTGAGTTGCTATGCATGTTCGTCTTGTCTGAAGTAAGGGTGATTTATCATGATCAAATAGTTTGAGTATGCATATTGTTAGAGAAGAACATTGGGCCGCTAACTAAAGCCATGAATCATGGTGGAAGTTTCGGCTTGGACATTAATCCTCAATCTCTTATGAGAATATTATCTGTTGTTGAATGCTTATGCATTAAAGAGGAGTCCATTATCTGTTTTCTATGTTGTCCCGGTATGGATGTCCTTAGTTGAGATCTATCAAAAACGAGAAATCAAATGCGATCTATCTCCTTGGACCTTTGTACAAGCGGCATAGAGGTACCCCTTTGTGATACTTGGTTGAAACATATGTAACGCAATGATAATCCATGTAAATCCAAGCTAATTAGGACAAGGTGCGAGCACTATTGGTATTCTATGCATGAGGCTTGCAACTTATAGGATGTCTTATGCATAACACATATGAATTATTACTACCGTTGACAAAATTGTTTCTATGATTTCAAAATAAAAGCTCTAGCACAAAAAAAGTAATCCATGCTTCTCTCTGCGAAGGGCCATTCTTTTTTACTTTATGTTGAGTCAGTTTACCTACTTCTTTCCATCTTAGAAGCAAACACTTGTGTCAACTGTATGCATTGATTCCTACATACTTGCTTATTTGCATTCATCATATTACTTTGTGTTGACAATTATCCATGAGATATACATGTTGAAGTTGAAAGCAACTGCTGAAACTTATATCTTCCTTTGTGTTGTTTCAAAACTTTCTACTAAGAATTTATTGCTTTATGAGTTAACTCCTATGCAAGTCTTATTGATGCTTGTCTTGAAAGTACTATTCACGAAAAGTCTTTGCTATATGATTTAGTTGTTTAATCATTGTCTTTACCATTGCTTCGAATCACTTCATTCATCTCATATGCTTTACAATAGTATTGACCAAGATTATGATAGTAGCATGTCCCTTCAGAAATTATCCTTGTTATCGTTTACCTACTCGAGGGCGAGTAGGAACTAAGCTTGGGGATGCTTGATACGTCTCCAACGTATCTATAATTTCTGATCTTCCATGCTAGTTTTATGACAATACCTACATGTTTTGCTCACACTTTATAATGATTTTATGCATTTTCCGGAACTAACCTATTAACAAGATGCCGAACTGCCAGTTCCTGTTTTCTGCTGTTTTTGGTTCTAGAAAGGCTGTTCGGGCAATATTCTCGGAATTCGATGAAACAAAAGCCAAACATCTTATTTTACCGAGACGGACCAGAACACCGAAGGGGAGACGGAGTGGAGGCCCAGGTCCCCCACACCATAGGCCGGCGCGGCCAAGAGGGGGGGCGTGCCGCCCTATGGGGTGGGCCCCCCAGGCACCCCCTTGCGCCGCCTCTTCGCCTATATTATCCCTCGTGACCTAAAAACCCGACACCAATTGACGAAACTCCAGAAAGACTCCAGGGACGCCGCCGCCATCGCGAAACTCCATTTCGGGGGACAGAAGTCTTTGTTCCGGCACGCAGCCGGGACGGGGAATTGCCCCCGGAGTCATCTCCATCGACACCACCGCCATCTTCATCGCCGTTGATGTCTCCCATGATGAGGAGGGAGTAGTTCTCCCCCGAGGCTGAGGGCTCTACCGGTAGCTATGTGGTTCATCTCTCTCTCCCATGTGATCTTTATGTGATCATGAGCTTTGTAATCTTGATTGAATATGTAGATGTTACTCTTGTCTATATGCACTCTAGAGGTTACTTTAATATGAACTCTGGAATTACTCTCCACGGTATGACGGTGACAGTGTGCGCATCGTGTGTAATTCCTTTATGATATTGTGGAGCTTGTTTACTCCGGCTTGAGGGTGCTCTTGTAGCCCTACACAATGAATGGTGTTTGTTATCCAACAAGAGAGTCTATGAGATTAGCATTTATTTATTCAATTATGTGATCATTGTTGAGAGTGTCCACTAGTGAAAGTATGATCCCTAGGCCTTATTTCTAAGCATTGAAACACCGTTTCCAACAAGTTCTGCTACATGTTTACTTTCTGCCATTTTTATTTCAGATTGCTATTACCACTCATATTCATCCATATCACTTGCATCTTACTATCTCTTCGCCGAACTAGTGCACCTATACATCTGACAAGTGTATTAGGTGTGTTGGGGACACAAGAGACTTCTTGTATCTTAATTGCGGGGTTGCTTGAGAGGGATATCTTTGACCTCTACCTCCCTGAGTTCGATAAACCTTGGATGATTCACTTAAGGGAAACTTGCTGCTGTTCTACAAACCTCTGCTCTTGGAGGCCCAACACTGTCTACAGGAATAGAAGCGTGCGTAGACATCAGAGACCGGCCCCGATCTCCTCCTCCGGCCATCCCCGGCCAGATCTCCTCCATGGAGAAGCCTCCCCACCATCCTCTTCCCCATGGCCTCCGGTATGAACATGAACCTCCCTCTCTAGGGTTTGTTGGATTCCCTAGATGCATAGGCTAGGGTTTGTTGGAGTTCTTGGTGGAGTTTCATCCTAGAAGGCATTTTCATGTGTAGTGATACTAGCTAGCAACAACTTGTGAAGTTTGTACCTTAATGCTATGGACCAAAACCTAGATCTGGAAGTGTTGTGCTCGAGCGGTAGTACTGGTCATTTTGACCGGTACTACCGGACCTGGTTGCGGTACTACCGCTTTATGCAAAACTTTCACATTTGTTGCTTGTTAGTGTCCTATGCTTTGCAACTACAAGGCTTGTGCACTTAACCCCTATTCCTTCTACAATCAGTGCTATTCACAAGTTCTTCAAAGCCCCGTGGTCCAAAAGTAAGGAACCCTCCCGTCTCTTGCTGTCAACGTGAAGACGAAGATGAGATTGTATCGCTAAGGACAAGGATGTAGTCGTTGGGGAGGCCGATAGTGAGGACTCCGACTATGTGCCGCACTCCATCAAGACCAAAGGGCGGTTCAAGAAGCTCACCACGCGCCTCAAGAAGTACTTTTGCTTCAAGGAAGACCTCCAAGACCGGATGTATGACGCCCATTTGCAAAGCAAGAAGATCCGTTAAGGCTAAAAGTCCATGATGACCCATATGAACATCCCCATCTCCGATGGCTCCGAGAACAACATCACCCATCCCGAGGAGTTGAAGTCCAAGCACAAGTGGACAAGCTCCGAAGACTCCATCCCCGAGAACCGTTGGGACCGCGCTTCTCCACCACCTCATGGCAAGGCTCAAGTTGAAGATGATGAGGAAGATGAGGATGAGGATGATGGTGAGGATGAGGACGAGGAGGACGACAACGAGGGCGACGACGACTAGTGATCTCCATGGGCCGCTAGCATTCCTATTTTCCCTTTTTGGTGTTCCGATGCCAAAGGGGGAGAAGATGTTTTATTAGGAACGGGATTTGCATGGGGATGCCAAGGGCTTGGTGCTTCTTTTTGGTCTTTTCGTCCTTGGCATTGTTTTATCCCTAGTTATCATAAACTCTATTTGTATTCGTGTGATTTGCTACTTGCTACTCTATTTGTGGGTCTCCCACCCGGTTTGTAATAAGACCTTTTAGTACCTATGGTTTTCGGTATTCATTTATGATGGCTACACCATCTAGTTGGAGGCATAATTTGGAGTTTGGGTTTTCTCAAAGCAAAGGTATGAATCATGTACTCAAACTCCTTGTATCGTAATGTGTTGCCTCTAGTTGTGCATATTCTATGATCTATGTCATATATCCTTGTTACATATGTGCTTGGTTTGTAAAATCAAGGGGGAGTTATGTACCTAGTATGTTGTGCATTTGTATTCAAATGCATATTCAAACTATGCACACATCTAGGGGTAGCTCTGTCTATATTTTGCAAATTTTGGATCTTATCATAATATCTTGTGCTATATCGCAAATTCTTGTGTTGTCATCAAACACCAAAAAGGGGGAGACTGAAAGAACAAGATCTATCCATAAGTGTTTTGTGTGTTTGTTGACAACAGTCGAATGTATTTCACCGTGTGCATAGTTTGTTTTGGAAAGATTTGCGGGTACACGGTGGCCCGCTGATCACCTCGGGATCTGGAAAACTCAAGAGTAGTTCATAGGTTTTCTGGTTTTGTGTGTGTGTCGTGAGGCGGCGTGGTTGGAGAGGAAAAGAGGAAAAAGCAGTTCCAGCTTGACCGGTAGTACGGTACCAATAACGGTAGTACCGCTATCACTACTGGTACCGTTCTCGGTACCGCTCCGACCTTTTCGCGAGGAACGGCTTGTAGTAGGCATTGCGGTACCTTGACGAGTACCAGTGCGGTATTACCGCTCTCAAGCGGTACTTCCGACATGGTACCGCTTAGGTACCGTAATTTCCGATACGGCATTTCCACCCCGGTACCGCTCGCGGTACCTAGTGGATGTCCGGGGCTCCCAGAGACCCTTACGGTACCCAAGCGGTACCGCAAACGTTAGTACCGCTTGAGCCCCACGTGTCAGTTCTGCAGGCCAACTAAGTCTCAGAGCGGTAGTACCGCTCCCACATGCGGTAGTACCGGTTGTGTGGGAACTGCACATAACGGTTGTATTTGAGGGCCCTATAAAAGGGGGCCTTCTTCCCCAGCTCGATCTAAGTCTTTTCTTTCTCTCTCCTCCATTGTTGTTGAGCTCAATTTCTTGAGGATCTCCCTCCCCATCCAACCATTCATGCCCAAACTTTGAGGTTTGGTGGAGGAGACCCCGATCTATAGTTCTACCAAGAGAGATTTCACCAATACCATCTAGTCCTTAGTGGATCTTGATGTTAGGGTTCCTTTTGTGGGACTCCTTGGAGATGTGCTCCTATGGAGGCTAGCTTGGAGTTGTGCTAGCCCCATAGGGTGTTGGGAGCGTTCGTCGTTGTGGAGCTCGCTCCAACCTTGTGAAGGAACCGCCGCCTCGACCGACTACTTAGTGGAGAAGGGAAAGCTCCTTCGTAGGGTCTTCTCGAGGAAGAAGGTGAGGCCTGTGTAGCCGTTGGACATTTGTGGTCCACACCTCCTCAACGTAGACGTAATCCCTCTTGTGGGAGGAACTGCGGGAAACACATCATGTCTCTTCCTCGTTCCCCGGTTGTCCCTCTCCTCTCTCTTACTCCTTTGTGGTTCCATTACTTGTTGCACTACATAGCATCATACTAGGTTCATTTTAGTCGCTAAATTCACCACCTTTGCTTCCGCACCGCACCTAAAACTGAAAAGGACATAAAATTTGATAGCGCCTATTCACCCCCCCCCCCTCTAGTCACGCCTACGATCATTCACCTAGGCCAGACGAAACTTGATAGGTATCTCATTTCAAAACTGTTCTCAACATGATTGCTATGCACCCCTGAATGTGTGATAAACTCATAGAACTTGGAGAATATACTTCACAAAGAGGTGATTGGCCAAAAATACATACGTTTGTTGGTGTATTTGAGTCATTTGACTTTGTTTTCAATGCACACTTGATGCTTGTCATTCTTGGATACACTCGAAGAATTGTCCGAAGTGTTTGCAAAGAAGAGACCAAGATATTCTTGCTGCAATTGATCTTGTTCAAATGGCAAAGAATAGAATACAAGAGTTGAGGTCTCATGGTTGGGATACATTCCTTCAAAAGGTCACATCATTTTTCAATACAAATGGCATTCAAGTTCTGTGATGGAGGATAATTATGTGCCTTATGGAAGATCATCACGGTTTTCTCAACGTCAAACAAATGATGATCATTTTAGAAGAGAAGTTTATCTTGGAATTGTTGATCAAATTTTCAAGAGTCTGATAATGTGTTTGATGAGATCAATATGGAGTTTCTTTCTTTTATGTCGGCATTGCGTCCCGTCCACTCATTTGCTGCTTTTGATGCACACAAGGTATGCAAACTTGCTGATTCTAACTCAATGATTTTAAAAGCCAAGATTTGATATACCTTAAACTACAACTTGATAACTATATTGATGACATGAGAAGATATGAAAAATTCAAAGGCCTACAAAACCTTGTTGATCTTTCGGTTAAGCTTGTAGAAACAAGGAGGCATATAGTTCATAATTTGGTGTACTTGCTTCTCAAATTGGTATTGCTTCTTCGGTGGCGACAACAAATGTTGAAAGAGCATTTTATGTAATGAGTTTTGTCAAGAGCAAGTTGAGAAATAAGATGGGTGATAGTCTTTTGGATGATTGTCTAGTCACATACATTGAGAGAGATACTTTCTCCAAAGTGGATGAAGAATATGTAATTGAGACTTTCATGGCCATGACAAGGCGTATGCCCCATCAAAAGTGGTCTCCTCTTTGAGCTTTTGAAGGTATGTAGGCCTATTTTATGCAAAAATCAAACTGAATTGTGAACTACTATATGCTAGTAGGTTTGTTTGTGTCAAAAAAAAATTGAAGACGGACCACCCTGATTTAAATCCTAGATCAACCAATGGCTACAATCTGCGGTTCTTCTCCAGAATCAGATGATGACCACATGCATGCTCATCTAGTTCTTCTGATTTTGATTAATTAATGCTTCTGCTATGTTTTGGCTCCTAAGTTGTTTATTTGGACTATGCATGTTGGTTGGTTAGTTGTCTACTTATCTTTCTTAAGTCTTAATTCTCCATCTAGTTCTAGACTATGGTTGTTGAATTGTTGATGCTAATTGTTGGATTGTAACAAGTCTTTGTATTTCATCGTGATCTGAACTTTGTCAATTTAATTTTTTGATCATTGTGATCTGGATAATCTTTCAGTTGTTGAAATCCTTAGTATACATGCTACATTTGTCATTTTTGTAAACGCCATTTTGTAAAATAGCGTGCTATTAGCATGTTATAATCATCATAGCGTATTTTGGAAGGCCACGCTATTTCATTTAGCATGCTATTTTTTTCCATGGTATAAATAAATAAATCTATGACAAGGGAACTCTAGTCAGGGGCAAAAAGGAACACAACGAAAACTATTGTGGATTCAAATGAGGCTAGCGGCAGAGATATTCTCCATCAACGGTAATATGCCTCTTCTGTAATCAGTGCTTGTGATTGTTCGCATGTGTGACAACTGGTTAAGGAATATATGGGAGTAAGGTATGAGCATCTACTACTCGGTCTTAGTTGAACTAATATAGCTCAAAATAAAATCTTGGCTGGATTATGTATGGCAGTAATTAAGCCTGGTCCACACACGCTTTGCCTTGATGTACAATGAAATGAAAAATGCTTCTTCCTCTGTGTTCCCTTCCTTATTTGCCAATGATTTTTTTAAAAATCGCATACATGGAAGAAGATCATAATAATGGTTATTATTGCACCTAATATTTCACCATTCATCATTGCCGGAAATGGATAGACTCACTCTAAGTCTTCCTACTTATCCATCGATCATATTAATTGGATGATTTCAACTATGTGTACACAGAGGTCATAGTAGCGCACTTGCCTCCATCGATCATACTAATTGGATGCTTTCAACTATGTACACAGAGGTCATAGTACCACACTTGCATAACCGGAGTTTCATATACTAAATAAAGAATTTCCTACTAAAGAAAGACCTGAGAAAACAAAGCATGATAACATATGGAGAACGAGAGAGAACCTCACTCTTGGATGACAAACAAAATAGGGATAAGGTTTATCAAAGTGATGATGATCTCCGGGGTATACAAGATTATACGAAGGTTACAATCTTGTGTGTCCAGGCCTGACAAAACGAGAACAAATCATACGGAAATACTACAACGAAGCTGATGCAAAAATAAAATAGGACGCTAGCTTTATTCTTGATTGAGAGTGTCCCTCGCCCCAAACTCGGTTGAGACGAAAACTTGTGTGCTCTTCCCACTTCGACAAAAAAATTCAATTAAGTAAGTCTTGCTGCTCTACGTCCTTGTTCCATTTTCCCTCCCCCACCCGGCCAGGAAATCGAACTGTGCGCCTGCATGGTTGTCTGCAGCTTCCTTTCTTCCAAGCTAGTAGAGGAGGTTGTTGGCCATGGCGTCGCGCACCTGCGCGGCGGCTGCGGAGCTCACGGGGTTAGGAGCGACCACGTCGTCGTCCACGAGCTGGAATCTTGGCAGCTCGGGGTCGAGCTCGTCGCCGCGGCGCTCGCAAAAGTTGTGCAGGGCGCAGCACGCGCTGAGTATGGCGGGGATGTTTTCCACCTTGAACTCGTTGCGCTTCTGGAGGCAGGCCCAGCGCGTCTTGAGCCTCTGGAACGCGTCCACGGCCACGGCGCGCGCGGCGGCCACCTTCGGGTTGAACTCGTGCTGCGTGTGCGTCGGGTTACGGTGGGAGTACGGCACCGGCATCCGGTCCATGAGCGGGTAGCCGGCGCCGCCGTCAGTCGCTTGTCCTGGCCCAGGATGTCGACGGTATGTGTCTCCAGCGTCGACTTGAGGAGCACGTCCCCGTCCGGCACGGCGCCGGGGTGGCCGACGGAGACGTCGGTGAAGGCGCCGTCCGCGTCTACGGACGCCCGCAGGCCGACGCTGTAGGAGGTCTTGCCTTTGTTGCGCCTCGTGAGGCCGGCGTTGTAGTGATCGGCGACCTGGCGCTCGGGCGCTTTGATGTGGATGTGGGTGGTGTAGACGGCGCCGATGACGTCCGGGATGCCCCCGGTCAAGGCCTTGAACTTGGCGGCGACGGATGCCGCGGTGGCGGCGTCCGGCCAGACGACGAACTGGGGCAGGACGATGTCCGTGATGGCGGCGCAGACATCCCGCACGAGCTTGTGGACGGTGGAGATCCCGATCCCGAAGCGCTTGTTGATCCCGCGGAGGGGCTGACCAGTGGAGAGGAGAAAGACGACGACGGCGACGCGCTTGCGGACCGGTATGGGGATGCGCATGCGGGTGTCCTCCTTTTTCACGGCGGGCGCCACCATGTCGCACAGCGCCTCGAAGGTGGATTGGGACATGTGGAAGTGGCGCTTGAAGTCTGCGGCAGGGTACCACGGGCTGCCCACCGTCTCCCACCACTCGCCGTCCACTTCCTTCGCCGACACCAGCTTTGCCTTGCCCTTATCAGAGCCATCGTTGCCGCCGCAGCCGTTGCTCCCTCCTCTGGCCGTCACAGTCGAGCCCAATGGTGGGAGCTTCCTCTTCGACCCACGCGGCGCCGCCAGCGCCCCACCCATCCGATCTGCGCCCCTCTTGTTCACCATGCCGGCCTGCGGCAGCGTCTCAACTCCCACCATCTGAAATGCGAACATACTGCGGTCTTCAGCGCTCCCGCCGCTGGCAAACTCCATCCATTCCGCCCCCATCGTGTTGGGCATTTCAAACCCTACACCAGAGTGCGGCATATGAAACTCGAACCCACCGTACTCCTCGTTGCTCCTATCCCCCGCCGCCCTCACCGTCAACTCCGCCCCGTTCTTCTCCACGCCTTCCACTACACCATTCTCCTCCATGCCCTTGAATACCCCATTCTTCCACATGCCCTCATCCACTACTGGATTACCCGCCTCCACCACCGGCACAGACTCCGACACAGCTCCCGGCGTAAGAGAAGCGCCACTCCAGTAAAGGGAGTATAGGTCGTCACGGTCATCGGCCATGATGTTGGTGGTAGAGGAGTAGTAATTCGAACCGACGTGGGACAGGTTCTTCATCTAACTACAGTGGTTGAGTGGTGGTGAACGGAGAAAGGAGATAGGAAGAGAGGAGCAGCGAATGTTGCTGATGGAGGAGACGGGGGAGGAGGGGGTATATATAGCTAGGTACTGGGATTTGGGGATGGTGCGCTGTATGTCTCTGGATAAGGAAGGTAGGTGGTGGCTCGCGGCCGTGCAGAGAAGAATGTCGGAAACCCTAGCAGGCTTTGATGAGTGCTTGGTAGTACACAGCGCTGCAGCCGTGGGGCACGTGGCGTCCGCCGGTCGTTCAGTTCCTTTTCTTTCCGGAAATCTTTTGCGATGGGTCGATCGCGTCTTCATACGACGCCGGTACACCTCACACGCTCGGTTCCGTTTCTTTCCGGATATCTTCTAAAAAAATCATGGTTTCCTTCCTTCTTTGCGCACTAACATCTCCCGGGAAAAAGAGCGCGCCACAATCAAATTTCGTTTACCTGATAGAAGATGGCTTGATGAAAATCAAAAGGAATTTGTATGTGAAAGAAGCCGTAGATAGAAGTTTTTCGTGATCATCAAAACCCTTGAGAACTCTATTTAGAGATCTGTATGAAATTTGAAACCAGCATGAATTAAGCTATAGAGTATAGATAGAGGTGGACGAAGTCACGAAGATCAGCAAATGCAAAAGGCAAAGATGATGCACTAACTCCTAACACTACGGGAGAGCTGGAGTCTGCCGACGGCCGCCAGCCGTCGGCACAACACAGAAGACCGTCGGCACAGGTTGTGCCGACGGTGACCGTCGGCGTCGCATCGTCGGTATAGTTCTGGTCGGTTCACCGTCGGCACAGACTGTTGTACCGACGGTTTTACCCTCGGCATAGTATTTCAAAATTTTCAAATTTATTTTTGAAAAAAATCAATTATGTTTTTTGAAAAAAAATAAACATTTTTTTTCACTTTTCTTCTTTTTTTTACTTGTTAATCTTTCACAATCACACTTAGTACACCTAATCTTAGGTCAAATAGCACTTGTGGTCAAACTTCCTAGTTGGTCACCCATCCTCACACTACTCCCACCCCGGCACGCTCTCCTCTCCCATCCGGCACGCTTAACTTCTTGGTTCTCTTCGGATGAGATTCCATGAAAGAAATGACACCTTATTGTTAATACTACCATATCAATCATATTAACCTTTAACCGTGATGCCACACCTCTAAATTTTTGAATTCTAAACAATTACTTAAGTAAACAACAATGAATATATATAAATAATATTAATATATAATTTGAAAAACCATTAAATGATTTTATTTTTTGTCTTTTCATTTAATATGGAATAATTAATATTAGTACATGCGAATTTGGAAAATAATATGTCTAAATTGATCATTAAAATGAGAGGAATACAAATATGACATCCATATCATCTTTTGAACCCACAAAGTTAATTTACCCAGAGCATTAGATCAAGTACCTCTAGTTTAAATCTGACTGACTTTATCGAAAATGAGGTGGGAAACGGCCTCGGCATGGCATAGTTTGCCAAAACGAGATCATATTTGGCACGTGTGTGGGTCCTAGGATGGGAAGCAAGTCCCCGGACGCGGATTTCTAATCCGATCCACGAGCGACCATTTTTCATTTTTAGCTTGCCCAAACGGTTTTTTTTGTGAAGCGGCTACATGGGACGCATTTTATTATGACGTGAAACCTCCGTGCGGTGATAGTAGACCACCTACGCACCATCTATCACATGCCATGCACACGCATTAGCTTTTTGGGAACCCGTACGGTTTTCGGCGGTGTCCCGTCGAATCCGCTAGAAACTAACCGGATTTGAACTAGGGGTCAACTATATGTCGCTCCAGAAATTTCGGAAAAAAATGTTTTTAGTTCTACGATGTATCATTATATGTGCTAATTTGTGTCCATTTAGTTTGTTCGTGAATGGGTGCACCCGCATGCCCGGTACGGCGATACCGCATGTCCCGGGGGCCCTGTTTTATCCAGATGGCAATTTGAACGAAGTCAAAAAAAATCTACGGAGTCACGTGGCATTATTTTATATGTCATAGTAACTATTCCGTTTGTCAAAATTGGGATACGGCAATTATTTTGAAATACCCTTCACGAAAAGAGCTATCACGTCCGGAGTTCTATGGATTTCAGGGGGAAATGGGGTGGTAAACGGCCTCGGCATGGCATAGTTTGCCGAAACGAGGTCATATTTGGCATGTGTGTGGGCCCTAGGATGGAAAGCAAGATCCCGCACGTGGATTTCTATCCGAACTACGGGCGACCATTTTTCATATTTAGCGTGCCCAAACGGTTTTTTTTGTGAAGCAGCTACATGGGGCGCATTTTATTATGACGTGAAACATTCGTGCGGTGATAGTACACCAGCTACACACCACCTATCATATTCCATGTGCACGCGTTAGCTTTTTGGGAACCCGTACGGCTTCCAGCGGTGTCCCGCCGAATCCGCTTGAAACAGGATTTGAACTAGGGGTCAACTATCCGTCGCTCCAGATATTCCAGAAAAATGTTTTTATTTCTACGACATATAATTATATGTGCTGATTTTTTATATGTTTAGTTTGTTCGCGAATGGGTGCACCCGCACGCCCGGTACGGCAATACCGCATGTCCCGGAGGGTCTGTTTTGGCCAGATGGAAATTTGAACGAAGTCAAAAAAATCCCATGGAGTCGTGTGGCGTTATTTTATATGTCATAGTAACTATTCCATTTGTCAAAATTGGGATACAACAATTATTTTGAAATACCTTTCACGAAAAGGGCTATCACGTTCTGTTATCACCAGAATTTGACCGGATCGGAGTTGGGCCGTGATTGAAGATGGGCTTGAAGATTATATACGGAAGAAATACGTGAATCGGCCTTATATGCGAAGTTTGGGCTAGTTTGCCCTTGTATCTGTAACATAGTAGACTACGTGTCGGTTAGTTAGAGTTTGCCTCGTGCACGGTTGGGATTATTCCCACGTTAGAAAGTCCCCCGGACTATAAATATGTATCTAGGGTTTATGGAATAAACAACAACCAACGTTCAACACAAACCAATCTTGGCGCATCGCCAACTCCCCCGTCTCGAGGGTTTCTTCTGGGTAAGCACCATGCTGCCTAGATCGCATCTTGCGATCTAGACAGCACACGTTTTCGTCTTCCATGCGTTGCTCGTACTGAAGCCTTTTTGATGGCGAGCAACGTAGTTATCATAGGTGTTTTAGGGTTAGCATTGTTCTTCGTATCATATGCTATCGTCGTGCAACCCTTAGACATCTAGCCGCCCTTACGCCTGTCACGGGTGTAAGGGCGGCACCCCGCTTGATCATTATTTAGTAGATCCGATCCGTTATGATTGCTCCTTGTTCTTCAAGGATTAGTTTAATATCTGCATTGTTAGGCCTTACAAAGGGTTGGAGGATCCGGCGGCGTGTAGGGTGTCGTTTGCTAGCCCTAGACAGGACGTTCCGAGGATCAACCTCGTGTTGGTTTTTAGGCCCCTGTCTAGGATCGGCTTACGATCACCGTACGCGAGCGCGAGGCCCAATCACGAGTAGGATGTTCCGATTGTGCGGTGAAAACCCCAAATCGTAGTAGGTCGCTTTAGCTTTATCTTGATCAAGCAGGACCACCATCTGATCGTACACCTCGTATGCATCATGGGTGGATCGGCTCTTTGAGCCGATTCACAGGACAACCTAAGAGCCGATCGAGGCTCGTATTTAACGTTTACGTGTATGCCATGCAGGAAACTAAGCGAGGCATCATCCAACATCTTCCTGACCAGGTATAGGTCAGGTGGCACGCCCTTGCGACAGCATCGGACATGTGCGTAGAAGGCTTTGCGGGCCGTCGCTCGGAGGGACCAGGGCCAGCCGCAGTCCTGGGAGATTCCCGGCTCTACGGTGTTGCCCGTCGCTGCCCGCCGGTGGGTTTCTGACCGCAACACATTCTGGCACGCCCGGTGGGACAATCTTCGACATCCACCGCAACGTCATCTACATCCGAGATGGCGGAAGGCACTCCGGTCAAGTACGAGGATCTGACTGAGGAGCTCAAGAAGAAGCATGACGAGATCAAAGCAGTCCTCGAAGCCGACCTCATCGGCTCTTTCCACAGAACCCGCTCCCATGGCATCAGGTGGAAGGGGTTCTCACTTGAAGGCGCGCTCGATGGAGTGGACCTGTCCTCCCCGTCGAAGAACGCACCAGAGTCGGCTGCATCAGGAGATCAACTTCATGGTGGCTCATTCGCTGCACCGCCACTCTGAGAGCCTGGTGAACACTTTGGAGCGTGTCGCTCTGCGCGTGATCCAGGAAATCATGAGCCATCGGTATTCTCCGTCAGGACCAGCTCTGGGGACTTACCAAGGAGAGATGCCACTCCAGTCCCGTCCGCCGCTGCCGTTCGCGTTGGCAGCACCAGAAGTGCCGAACTCATCGGCATACGTCGTCTACAAGATTGGTGGTGACCCTAGTGACTACCAATTCCTACCTGAGGCGCCCAAGGAGATCCCGCACGGATACACGTGCGCATACGTGCCAGACTGCAGTAACTGGGCACTCTCGAACCAGGCTGCAACAGCAGGGACTTCTGGAACAGCAGGAGGAACGTCGGGAGCAGATATTGAGAAGCAGACGTGGCTAGCTAAGTATGCCACCCCGACAAACCTCCAGAGCTCAGCTCCTGCAGTTGGCTCAGAACTGGAAAAGCAAGCATGGCTGGCTAAGTATGCCACCCCGGCGAATCTTCAGGGTCCCATGATGGCGTGTATTTCACACGTTCGTTGGGCAACCCCAAGAGGAAGGTATGATGCGCACAGCAGCAAGTTTTCCCTCAGAAAGAAACCAAGGTTTATCGAACCAGGAGGAGCCAAGAAGCACGTTGAAGGTTGATGGCGGCGGGATGTAGTGCGGCGCAACACCGGAGATTCCGGCGCCAACGTGGAACCCGCACAACACAACCAAAGTACTTTGCCCCAACGAAACAGTGAGGTTGTCAATCTCACCGGCTTGCTCGTAACAAAGGATTAACCGTATTGTGTGGAAAATGATTGTTTGCGAGAGAAAACAGTAAAAACAAGTATTGCAGCAGATTTGTATTTCAGTATTAAAGAATGGACCGGGGTCCACAGTTCACTAGAGGTGTCTCTCCCATAAGATAAAAGCATGTTGGGTGAACAAATTACAGTCGGGCAATTGACAAATAGAGAGGGCATAACAATGCACATACATGGCATGATAAGTATAGTGAGATTTAATTGGGCATTACGACAAAGTACATAGACCGCCATCCAACCGCATCTATGCCTAAAAAGTCCACCTTCGAGTTATCATCCGAACCCCTTCCAGTATTAAGTTGCAAAGCAACGGACAATTGCATTAAGTATGGTGCGTAATGTAATCGACAACTACATCCTCGGACATAGCGCCAATGTTTTATCCCTAGTGGCAACAAGCACAACACAACCTTAGAACTTTCTCATCATCGTCCCGGTGTCAATGCGGGCATGAACCCACTATCGAGCATAAATACTCCCTCTTGGAGTTAAAAGCAAAAACTTGGCCAGAGCCTCTACTAGTAACGGAGAGCATGCAAGATCATAAACAACACATATGTAATAACTTGATAATTAACATAACATGGTATTCTCTATCCATCGGATCCCGACAAACACAACATAGAGTATTACGGATAGATGATCTTGATCATGTTAGGCAGCTCACAAGATCCAACAATGAAGCACAATGAGGAGAAGACAACCATCTAGCTACTGCTATGGACCCATAGTCCAGGGGTGAACTACTCACTCATCACTCCGGAGGCGACCATGGCGGTGTAGAGTCCTCCGGGAGATGAATCCCCTCTCCGGCAGGGTGCCGGAGGAGATCTCCGTAATCCCCCGAGATGGGATCGGCGGCGGCGGCGTCTCGCAAGGTTTTCCGTATCGTGGTTTTTCGCCTCAGGGGTTTCGCGACGGAGGCTTTAAGTAGGCGGAAGGGCAGAGTCGGGGGCCTGACGAGGGGCCCACACCATAGGGCGGCGCGGCCCCCCCTTGGCCGCGCCGCCATGTGGTGTCGCCACCTCGTGGCCCCACTTCGTATGCTCTTCGGTCTTCTGGAAGGTTCGTGGCAAAATAGGCCCCTGGGTCTTCGTTTCGTCCAATTCCGAGAATATTTCGTTACTAGGATTTCTGAACCCAAAAACAGCAGAAAACAGGAACTGGCACTTCGGCATCTTGTTAATAGGTTAGTTCCAGAAAATGCACGAATATGACATAAAGTGTGCATAAAACATGTAGGTATCATCAATAATATGGCATAGAACATAAGAAATTATCGATACGTCGGAGACGTATCAAGCATCCCCAAGCTTAGTTACTGCTCGTCCCGAGCGGGTAAAACGATAACAAAGATAGTTTCGAAGTGATATGCCATCATAACCTTGATCATACTATTTGTAAACATATGTAGTGAATGCAGCGATCAAAACAATGGTAATGACATGAGTAAACAAGTGAATCATAAAGCAAAGACTTTTCATGAATAGTACTTCAAGACAAGCATCAATAAGTCTTGCATAAGACTTAACTCATAAAGCAATAAATCAAAGTAAAGGTATTGAAGCAACACAAAGGAAGATTAAGTTTCAGCGGTTGCTTTCAACTTGTAACATGTATATCTCATGGATAATTGTCAACATAGAGTAATATAACAAGTACAATATGCAAGTATGTAGGAATCAATGCACAGTTCACACAAGTGTTTGCTTCTTGAGGTGGAGAGAAATAGGTGAACTGACTCAACATAAAAGTAAAGAGAATGGTCCTTCAAAGAGAAAAGCATCGATTGCTATATTTGTGCTAGAGCTTTTATTTTGAAAACATGAAACAATTTTGTCAACGGTAGTAATAAAGCATATGAGTTATGAAAGTTATATCTTACAAGTTGCAAGCCTCATGCATAGTATACTAATAGTGTCCGCACCTTGTCCTAATTAGCTTGGAATACCGGATCTTTGCAATGCACATGTTTTAACCAAGTGTCACAATGGGGTACCTCCATACCGCCTGTACAAAGGTCTAAGGAGAAAGCTCGCATTTTGGATTTCTCGCTTTTGATTATTCTCAACTTAGACATCCATACCGGGACAACATGGACAACAGATAATGAACTCCTCTTTAATGCATAAGCATGTGGCAACAATTATTATTCTCATATGAGATTGAGGATATGCGTCCAAACTGAAACTTCCACCATGAATCATGGCTTTAGTTAGCGGCCCAAAGTTCTTCTCTAACAATATGCATGCTCCAACCATGAAGGTGGTAGATCTCTCTTACTTCAGACAAGACGGACATGCATAGCAACTCACATGATATCCAACAAAGAATAGTTGATGGCGTCCCCAGAAGCATGGTTATCGCACAACAAGCAACTTAATAAGAGATAAAGTGCATAAGTACATATTCAATACCACAATAGTTTTTAAGCTATTTGTCCCATGAGCTATATATTGCAAAGGTGAATGATGGAATTTTAAAGGTAGCACTCAAGCAATTTACTTTGGAATGGCGGATAAATACCATGTAGTAGGTAGGTATGGTGGACACAAATGGCATAGTGGTTGGCTCAAGTATTTTGGATGCATGAGAAGTATTCCCTCTCGATACAAGGTTTAGGCTAGCAAGGTTATTTGAAACAAACACAAGGATGAACGGTACAGCAAAACTCACATAAAAGACATATTGTAAACATTATAAGACTCCATACCGTCTTCCTTGTTGTTCAAAACTCAATACTAGATGTTATCTAGACTCTAGAGAAACCAAATATGCAATCCAAATTAGCAAGCTCTAAGTATTTCTTCATTAATGGGTGCAAAGTATATGATGCAAGAGCTTAAACATGAGCACAACAATTGCCAAGTATCAAATTATCCAAGACATTTTAGAGTTACTACTTGTAGCATTTTCCAATTCCAACCATATAACAATTTAACGAAGATGAAACTTCGCCATGAATACTATGAGTAGAGCCTAAGGACATATTTGTCCATATGCTACAGCGGAGCGTGTCTCTCTCCCATAAAGTGAATGCTAGGATCCATTTTATTCAAACAAAACAAAAAACAAAAACAAACCGACGCTCCAAGCAAAGTACATAAGATGTGACGGAATAAAAATATAGTTTCGGGGGAGGAACCTCGATAATGTTGTCGATGAAGAAGGGGATGCCTTGGGCATCCCCAAGCTTAGACGCTTGAGTCTTCTTAGAATATGCAGGGGTGAACCACCGGGGCATCCCCAAGCTTAGAGCTTTCACTCTCCTTGATCATATTGCATCATACTCCTCTCTTGATCCTTGAAAACTTCCTCCACACCAAACTCGAAACAACTCATTAGAGGGTTAGTGCATAATAAAAATTAACATGTTCAGAGGTGACACAATCATTCTTAACACTTCTGGACATTGCATAAAGCTACTGGACATTAATGGATCAAAGAAATTCATCCAACATAGCAAAAGAGGCAATGCAAAATAAAAGGCAGAATCTGTCAAAACAGAACAGTCCGTAAAGATGGATTTTATTAGGCCACCAGACTTTCTCAAATGAAAATGCTCAAATTGAATGAAAGTTGCGTACATATCTGAGGATCATGCACGTAAATTGGCTTAATTTTCTGAGCTTCCTACAGGGAGGTAGACCCAGATTCGTGACAGCAAAGAAATCTGGAACTGCGCAGTAATCCAAATCTAGTACTTACTTTACTATCAAAGACTTTACTTGGCACAACAAAACTCAAAACTAAGATAAGGAGAGGTTGCTACAGTAGTAAACAACTTCCAAGACACAAATATAAAACAAAAATACTGTAGTAAAAACATGGGTTGTCTCCCATAAGCGCTTTTCTTTAACGCCTTTCAGCTAGGCGCAGAAAGTGTATCTCAAGTATTATCAAAGGGTGGTGCACCTACAGCGGGGTTTGGAGTTTTCTCAACCATGCATAGTATATTAGATACATAAGTTTCAGCGTCTCCCTTTTCATTAGTCTTGGGCTTGCTACTCTCATCAAACAAATTTTCAGGAACAAGCCGAGCATAGTTATGTTCTAGTGCATCATTCATAGCTAGTAGTTTACATGGTATTGGTGCTTTGATCTCCCCACCATCATTAGCATTATTTGTGTACCTTATCCTATCCATATCCATTTTTTCAAGGAGACTAACAAAATTAGTATGAGAACCAAGCATATTAAATTTAGCGAAGACCTTTCTAGCCTCTCTTGCTAGACCACCAAATTCTCTAAGAAGGGTTTCTAAAACAAAATCTTTCTTTTCCCCTCTTCCATATCACCAAGTGTAACAAACATGTGTTGGATTATAGGATTGAGATTAACAAATTTAGTTTCCAACAAGCGAACTAAAGCAGCAGCAGCAATTTCATAAGTAGGAGCAAGTTCTACCAAGTGTCTATCTTCAAAATCTTCAACGGTACTAACATGGGTGAAAAATTCTTCTATATTGTTCCTCCCAATTATAGACCCTTGTCCTACCGGTATGTTCTTTGCGGTAAAATTAAAAGGAAACATGATGAAATAAGTAAAGTAAATGCAGGTAACTAATTTTTTTTGTATTTTTGATATAGCAAACAAGACAGTAAATAAAGTAAAACTAGCAACTAATTTTTTTTGTGTTTTGATATAATGCAGCAAACAAAGTAGTAAATAAAATAAAGCAAGACAAAAACAAAGTAAAGAGATTGGGAAGTGGAGACTCCCTTGTAGCGTGTCTTGATCTCCCCGGCAACGGCGCCAGAAAAAGAGCTTGATGGCGTGTATTTCACACGTTCGTTGGGCAACCCCAAGAGGAAGGTATGATGCGCACAGCAGCAAGTTTTCCCTCGAAAAGAAACCAAGGTTTATCGAACCGGGAGGAGCCAAGAAGCACGTTGAAGGTTGATGGCGGCGGGATGTAGTGCGGCGCAACACCGGAGATTCCGGCGCCAACGTGGAACCTGCACAACACAACCAAAGTACTTTGCCCCAACGAAACAGTGAGGTTGTCAATCTCACCGGCTTGCTGTAACAAAGGATTAACCGTATTGTGTGGAAGATGATTGTTTGCAGAGAAAACAGTAAAAACAAGTATTGCAGCAGATTTGTATTTCAGTATTAAAGAATGGACCGAGGTCCACAGTTCACTAGAGGTGTCTCTCCCATAAGATAAAAGCATGTTGGGTGAACAAATTACAGTCGGGCAATTGACAAATAGAGAGGGCATAACAATGCACATACATGGCATGATAAGTATAGTGAGATTTAATTGGGCATTACGACAAAGTACATAGACCGCCATCCAACCGCATCTATGCCTAAAAAGTCCACCTTCGGGTTATCATCCGAACCCCTTCCAGTATTAAGTTGCAAAGCAACGGACAATTGCATTAAGTATGGTGCGTAATGTAATCGATAACTACATCCTCGGACATAGCGCCAATGTTTTATCCCTAGTGGCAACAAGCACAACACAACCTTAGAACTTTCACATCACTCGTCCCGGTGTCAATGCGAGCATGAACCCACTATCGAGCATAAATACTCCCTCTTGGAGTTAAAAGCAAAAACTTGGCCAGAGCCTCTACTAGTAACGGAGAGCATGCAAGATCATAAACAACACATATGTAATAACTTGATAATTAACATAACATGGTATTCTCTATCCATCGGATCCCGACAAACACAACATAGAGTATTACGGATAGATGATCTTGATCATGTTAGGCAGCTCACAAGATCCAACAATGAAGCACAATGAGGAGAAGACAACCATCTAGCTACTGCTATGGACCCATAGTCCAGGGGTGAACTACTCACTCATCACTCCGGAGGCGACCATGGCGGTGTAGAGTCCTCCGGGAGATGAATCCCCTCTCCGGCAGGGTGCCGGAGGAGATCTCCGAATCCCCCGAGATGGGATCGGCGGCGGCGGCGTCTCGGTAAGGTTTTCCGTATCGTCGTTTTTCGCCTCGGGGGTTTCGCGACGGAGGCTTTAAGTAGGCGGAAGGGCGAGTCGGGGGCCCGACGAGGGGCCCACACCATAGGGCGGCGCGGGCCCCCCTTGGCCGCGCCGCCATGTGGTGTCGCCACCTCGTGGCCCCACTTCGTATGCTCTTCGGTCTTCCGGAAGGTTCGTGGCAAAATAGGCCCCCGGGTCTTCGTTTCGTCCAATTCCGAGAATATTTCGTTACTAGGATTTACGAAACCAAAAACAGCAGAAAACGAGAACTGGCACTTCGGCATCTTGTTAATAGGTTAGTTCCAGAAAATGCACGAATATGACATAAAGTGTGCATAAAACATGTAGGTATCATCAATAATATGGCATAGAACATAAGAAATTATCGATACGTCGGAGACGTATCATCCGACACCTTCAGCCATCACCGCGGATCAGATTTGTACAATTCTGAAAGACCAATTCGGCATGATGCCGAAAAGGAGGACAATCGGCTATACCAAGCCGTACCCCAACGAGTACGAATTGATCCCGCTACCACCCAAATATCGGCTCCCTGACTTCACAAAGTTTAGTGGATCGGATGGTTCCAGCTCCATCGAGCATGTGAGCCGATATTTGGCACAGCTGGGCACGATCTCAGTATCAGACGAGCTGCGTGTGAGGTTCTTCGCACAGTCCCTCACAGGATCGGCTTTCGGGTGGTACACATTGCTGCCACCGAACCCAATCCGGACTTGGAAGCAGTTGGAAGAGCAGTTCCACATACAGTATCACTCAGAGGCTTCCGAGGCTGGTATTGCCGATCTAGCACAAGTACGACAGAAGCGCGGGGAAACAGTGTCAGAATACATCCAGCGCTTCAGGACCGTTAGGAACCGATGCTATTCGGTTCACGTAAGTGAAAAAGAAGCGATCGAGTTGGCGGGGGTGGGTCTCTCATCATCGATGAAGGACGTGGCCGCCCAAGCAGACTACCCTTCATTGGCGCACATGGTGCAGAAGCTGTCAGCATATGAACAGCGCCACCCAGATGTTTACCAGGACAAATTCAAGCGTGTGGTGGTCCTGGTTGAGGCAGACGAGGATGAAGGTGATGCTGGAGATCAAGAGGTAGCGATGGCTGAATGGACTCGGGCGGCAAGCCCCGTGTCCTATAAGTGGGTTAAGCCACAAGGTCCTCCAAAAGGGTTCGACTTCGACGTGACCAAAGCTGAGAAGATTTTCGACCTCTTACTCAAGGAGAAACAGCTAAAGGTACCCGAAGGCCACAAGATCCCCACGGTGCAGGATCTGAACGGAAAGCCATACTGCAAGTGGCATAACACGTTCACCCACGCCACTAACGACTGCAGGGTGTGGCGTCAGCAGGTCCAAATGGCGATAGAACAAGGGCGGCTAATTTTCAACCAGTACGCCATGAAGGTCGACACACACCCCTTCCCCGCCGTTAACATGGTGGAGTATACTTACCATGGAGGGTGCCAGCCAGATTTCTCGTGCAATATCAACATGGTAGGACCTGGGCACCACTCTGGTAAGGACGGAGATGAGGGCAGCTGCTCTCATAACAAAGACACAGAGGAAGCCGCTCCACGCGATCGGCTCCGCCACGACGGCAAGCGCTACATCACAGAGGGAGAAGTGAGGAACGTAAGATATCAGCGACCTCTCTCTGATCACCTCCTCAACAAGTATGTGGGTCAATACGACCAACGCCGGCGATACAACGACGATGATGAAAAAGATCGTCTGGCTAAGGACGACATGAGACGTCGCCGGCATGATCGCAACGAGGAGCGATATGAGCGCCACGCCAAGGAAAAGTCGAGAGAGCAAGACGACGTTGATAGGCACTGGGACTGCCCCTTCTTCAGACACTGCTGGGATTCAGAAATGAGCCGATTGCCTACAATCGGCAACTGTCCAGAATGCAAACAAAAGAAGAAGGATGCAGCTAACGTGTCCGTGTTCAAACGTCTAGGACCTCTCCCGCCTCGGAACAAGCATGCTGGGTCCGCTCGGGTGGAAGATCTCGAGGAACTAGAGGACGATGATGAAGAAGAAGACAAGTATCATCGGCCAAGGTGGTGCCCTGATGGGCTCAGCCGTTCCCAAAAGCGAAGGGTTCAGCGTCTACGTGGGTTGGAGGAAGCTGAAAGGTTATACCTGCACACGTTGAGGAAGGCGCGGCCTGATCTAGCCGCCAAAATTCAGCGAACCCTGGACGAAGAAGGTCGGCCACAAAGAACAGAGTGGCGCCCCAGGCAAAAGAAAGCCGATGATGAGACATCGGCTGGCACAAACATGGTCTTCATCCTTCCAACGGAGTTTAGCGCTCCAGGATTAGACGAAGCACCTGTGGCACAACTGGACTGCGGCCCACGGCCGGTCATCTTTGAGAAGCCACGAGAAAGCATCGACGTGACAAAGAACGGGGTTAGGCTGGTTTCATCCACCGGCCTAACCGTGTAACAAAAGCAACATCAATGGACAAACGTGGCGATGCCGATCCAGGTGATCGGCCCCAAGGATTTATGGAGGAACATTGCAAAACCTTCATCGAGCAAGCAACATGGAGGCCGATTCCAGCAATCGGCCAAAATTATCCTCACCATTCATTCTGCCTGAGTCCAACGTCGATCTAATAGGCAATGGTTTTGCGTCGGCTGATGCACTGGAAGAAATCCACATTGTTCCTAACAGTGCCGACGTTCACATTTTAGTGCCTTGGCTAACCACAGAGCCGATATCAGCAGTCACCTGGCAGAATCGGCTCGGGGGGCACCTAATCAGATAAACATGTGCGATACATGTGCAGTGAGATATTGGGGGCCGATAGAAAAATCGGCCCGTAAAAAAAAATCGCATGATATGCAAGGAACAAAGCCGATGCATAGCCATCGACTCTAGAACAATTACACAAGACCTACCGGCTATGTGCTCAAGGCTCAGATTTTCGCCAAGATGGTTTTCAGTTCGGCTTCAAGAGCTTCTGTTTCCTTGGAGGGAATGTACAATGAGAGCAGCCTCGGCTGCAATGAGCACGACCCTTTGCACCAGTTTAGCGGTAACATCAATTTGGCATGCAAGACAGCCTCTTTCTCATTAAGCTGTTGGTGTGTCATCTACAACATCGGCGTTCAGTGGAAGAAAGCTGATCAATGGGGGCAAATTCGGCTGACTTTTCCTAGTGGCTGTCTCAGATGATCAGATTACCTGAGGTCAAAGCCTTTTTGTTTGATCTGTGCATCCTCGCTGATATTCTCGCCTCGATTAAGGCTCGGGGGGCAACTAATTTGGTAGATGCTCTATTTTTGAGAGCCGATTGGAGTTGCATCGGCTGACCCTGCATCATGACCTTCTCCGAAAGCGGTGAGCTGTTTGCAGAAGAAGATCGTTAAAGCTACGGAGAGGAGCCGAAAAGGGAAGCCGTCGTCTTGTGCAGGGTTTGGACCGTCCTGTTGCTGCAAGAAAAGGAAGGAGACTGGATTCTCAAAATAGCCGATGAACAGTCATCGGCTATAGGATTGCGAAATATCATGGTCAGGTATCAAATCACAGTCTGAAATTGGGAAGTGCTTGACTGACAGTCTAATGGATATCTGAGTCCGGCTTCATGGGCGTCTAAGGGTAAAAAATCCGATACGTTGTTATCGGTCTTGGTGTGGCAAGCGGAAGGTTTGAAATTGGATTAATTGAAGGATAAATCGGAAGTACAATTCTCATTAATTCAAAGGAGCGACTTTACAGGAAAGAGCCGATGGCTCTCAAAAGGGGGATCTGGGGCCTAGTGCACTGCTACTGCTAGGCCTACTCCACTAGTCGTCACTATCCTCATCGCCGCTGTTGTCGATGTCGTCGGCGCTGCTCCCGGGAAGTTCCTCGTCGCTGCTGCCCCAGCCCTCGGCCGGAGCTTCTTCTTCCTCGTCATCATCATCATCCTCGCTGTCCGCCCAAGAGCGGAAGCGCTTTGTTGGCGGGTATCCGATGGAGGAGGAGGATTCATCCTCCTCCTCCTCCTCTTCCTCCTCATCGTCATCATCGCCTTCGCTGTCCGCCCAAGCGCGGAATCGCTTTGCCGGCGGATGCTTAGCGGGGGAGGAGGGATCAACCTCCTCCTTTTCCTCTTCTTCCTCTACTTCTTCTTCTTCCTCCTTCCCGTCGGAGGAGGTGGGTTTCACCCAGGGATGGAGGTCGTCTTCGCTTTCGCTTATCAGCTCCCCTTCGATGAGGAACTTGAGGTCGTCTTCCCCATCGGTCAGAGGCAGGTCGCCATCTGACCCGACGAATGCTTCGGGTGGACCGTCTGGCACATGGTCGAAGTTCCACTCCGGCTCGCTTGAGGAGAAAGAATGGAGGGAGAGGCCGGAGGAGACGGAGGAAGAGGAAGACATTGCTACAGGGAAAGAGGGTTTTTTGGTGCCGACAGCTAGAACAGAGGAAGGGGATGAAGAGGGATGAGCAATCGGCACGGTTAAATAATGAGGAGCCTAGTGGAGATTTAATGCCATTGCAGTCTCCGAGGAAGTGATGCTAAAGCTATCAAATTTTGCAGAGAAGTTGAGAAGACAAGGTGTCATGATGAAGGATGCTGCAACGGTTCTGCTCTGCCACGACATGACCCGACGAAAGAAAAGCGTAATGATTTTGGAAATGTCAATTCCAAAACCAGGGGGGCATGTGTTATCACCAGAATTTGACCGGATCGGAGGTGGGCCGTGATTGAAGATGGGCTTGAAGATTATATACGGAAGAAATACGTGAATCGGCCTTATATGTGAAGTTTGGGCTAGTTTGCCCTTGTATCTGTAACATAGTAGACTACGTGTCGGTTAGTTAGAGTTTGCCTCGTGCACGGTTGGGATTATTCCCACGTTAGAAAGTCCCCCGGACTATAAATATGTATCTAGGGTTTATGGAATAAACAACAACCAACGTTCAACACAAACCAATCTCGGCGCATCGCCAACTCCCCCGTCTCGAGGGTTTCTTCCGGGTAAGCACCATGCTGCCTAGGCAGCACACGTTTATTCGTCTTCCATGCGTTGCTCGTACTGAAGCCTTTTTTATGGCGAGCAACGTAGTTATCATAGGTGTTTTATGGTTAGCATTGTTCTTCGTATCATATGCTATCGTCGTGCAACCCTTAGACATCTAGCCGCCCTTACGCCTGTCACGGGTGTAAGGGCGGCACCCCGCTTGATCATTATTTAGTAGATCCGATCCGTTATGATTGCTCCTTGTTCTTCAAGGATTAGTTTAATATCTGCATTGTTAGGCCTTACAAAGGGTTGGAGGATCCAGCGGCGTGTAGAGTGTCGTTTGCTAGCCCTAGACAGGACGTTCCGAGGATCAACCTCGTGTTGGTTTTTAGGCCCTGTCTAGGATCGGCTTACGATCACCGTACGCGAGCGCGAGGCCCAATCACGAGTAGGATGTTCCGATTGTGCGGTGAAAACCCCAAATCGTAGTAGGTCGTTTTAGCTTTATCTTGATCAAGCAGGACCACCATCCGATCGTACACCTCGTACGCATCATGGGTGGATCGGCTCTTTGAGCCGATTCACGGGACAACCTGAGAGCCGATCGAGGCTCGTATTTAACGTTTACGTGTATGCCATGCAGGAAACTAAGCGAGGCATCATCCAACACCTTCCTGACCAGGTATAGGTCAGGTGGCACGCCCTTGCGACAGCATCGGACGTGTGCGCAGAAGGCTTTGCGGGCTGTCGCTAGGAGGGACCAGGGCCAGCCGCAGTCCTGGGAGATTCCCGGCTCTACGGTGTTGCCCGTCGCTGCCCGCCGGTGGGTTTCTGACCGCAACACGTTCGGAGTTCTATGGATTTCAGGGGGAAATGAGGTGGGAAACGGCCTCGTCATGGCATAGTTTGCCGAAATGAGGTCATATTTGGCACGTGTGTGGGCCCTAGGATGGGAAGCAAGACCCCGGACGCGGATTTCTAATCCGGCCCACGGGCGACCATTTTTTCATTTTTGGCGTGTGTGAAAGCCATGAAACCTCGAACATTATAGCTCATTTCTAAGAAGGTTTGTTTAGGTATTTGAAATATTCCATTTTTGATATTTTTTATGATAGATCTTGTTTTTATGCGAAAATTGATATATTATACTTATTTATCTCAATTAGAATGATTTAGTTATGGTTTTCTGAAGATTGTCGTCGAGAAATAGAAAAAAGCTATGCCGACGGTGTAACCATCGGCACAGGTCTGTAGTGAAAAAAAAAATGTTGTGCTGACGGCCAGACTGGTCCTGTGCCGACGGTTGCCATCGGCACCTCCGGCCTGTGTACCGCCGGCCAGTTTAACACCGACGGCCATCCTTATCGCCGCACTCCGAAGGCTCCTATGCCGACGGCTCCGATATTTGGCCGTCGGCACATCTGTGCTCTCCCGTAGTGTAACTAGTCCACTTGGTGTGACCAAAAACAAACCTGCGTGGAATTTGTCTAACACGGGTATCTTTTCAGTCAAGACAATGTAGTATAAGAAGTTAGCGGAGATTTGGGTAAATGGAAATTTTAAGTGCTTGTGGAAGGCAAATATACCACACAAATATAAATCTGGCTTTGGCTAATCTGAACTAACTCTATACTTCTAAAGATAATATGTTTAAAAGAGGCTCAAGAGGAGATACACTAGTAGAAAAACGCTCATCTGTACCGGTTCCATAGGGGCATTAGTACCGGTTGAGCAACCGGTACTAATTATCCGGCACTAAAGGCCCCCCCCCCCTTTCGTACCGGTTGCTTACGAACCGGTACTAAAGGTGCCTCCACGTGGGCACGGAGGAACCCGTGGGGCAGGAGACCTTTGGTACCGGTTCGTAACACGAACCGGTATTAAAGCCTATTTCGTTTAAATTTTTTTTTCCATTTTTTCTAATTATTTTTCACACCCTTTTTTTCACGGCCTCTTTTTATTTTTTATTTTTTCAGAATTACTAGTATTTCCGTTAGTCTCTAACTACACTTAATCTCTAGTCAAATTACTTACCCGTAGTCAAACTTCCCGGTCGGTCATCCATCCTCACACTACTCCCGCACTAGCACGCTTAACTTCCAAGTTCCATCCCGTTCCACTTCCAAGTGCTTCGCGCGCATGTATGTGATAATAGTATCATATCAATCCTATTAACATGTTGGTCGATGTCACACTTTTTATCGTTTGAATTCCAAATAATTGTTTTAATAAATAAAAGTAATGATGTAATAATAATGTTGAATAAATAAATAAAATTAACTTTTTTAATTTTTATTATTTTTAATTATTTTTAAAAAATTTAATATTTTTTGCAAAACCTAAAACTTGAAAAATTGAAAATCTTATAATTTGATAAAAGTAATAGTAATATGTTAGGACTCAAAAAATCTTACAATTAATATTTTAATTTAAAAAAAATAAAAATATATAAAATTTTAAATTTCTGGAAAAAAACTAAAATCTTCCTGCTTTCATATTTTCATTTGGAATTTTGAGAATCTAAAAATTGGCTAACCGGGTAAACCCCGGTGAATTCGGATGTAACTTTTTCCCAGGATTTTTTTGATATATTATACGTATTTTTTCGACGTCGTATGCAAAAGTTATTGCGGTTTTACCATTTTTCAAAACTTTTTTGCAAAAAAAGTGAAAATTCAAATTTGTTAATTTTTCCTAATAGTAGGTTGCATAACACAGAAGAATCTGAAAACATTTTATTTTTTGAATTTTGTATCATTTTCTTTTCTATTTTACAGTGTCAAAAAAGGCGATCCACGGGGGGGGGTGGAGCTGCGTGGGGGAGCGAGAAAACCTTTAGTACCGGTTCGTGACACGAACCGGTACTAAAGGTCTACCTTTAGTACGGTTCGTGACACGAACCGGTACTAAAGGTTTTTCAGCTGACGCGAACCCTTTAGTACCGGTTCGTGTCACGAACCGGTATTAAAGGTCCTTACGAACCGGTACTAAAGGTCTGAGCAGTGCAACCGGTACTAATACACCCTTTAGTACCGGTTCGTAAGGGAACCGGTATTTATGGCTTAGATGGATGAGAGGTTTTTACTAGTGATATAAAATGCAGGTTTTCCGAGGAGGAAGAGGATATTCACCATTTATTTTCAGCCATCCAGCGGCTAGGTATATGTTCCTTCTTAGGCATCCCTCTCGCGTCACTCCCATGAGGCGACCAAGAGGGAACCCTAAATTCCTCCCGCCACCGGCTCCTACTACCTCGCCGCCGCCATAAGGCGTGGCTGGGTGAAGCCTGGCCGTCGCCAGCTGCGGCGGGGCTTCCTTCATACACTCGCCCCCTGTGACGGCATGGGCCTGCGCCTTGGGTTGGAGGGTGTCGTGGCCGCCGGGCGCCACGGTGGCACTGCTTATGGCAGTGGTGCGGCGCACCTGCACGTGGATCACCGTCGGCGGGATGTAGAGTCGAGCGGTGATCTGTGGCGGTGGCGGGGATGGCCTCTCGGGCAGATCTGATTTCCCTTAGCGGTGCGGCCAGGTTTGGTGGTCATCGGCGAATCCCCTACGGGCTTCATTGACGGGTCGCTCAGATGTACGTGTTGCTAGATAGAGTATTGGTGAGGAGGATCCAGGTGAAAACATTAGGTTACGACCTTTGGCCAGAGCCCGTGATGGCGACGTCTGTGCGTTATTGAAGGCATCATTTAGTTGAACCTCTCGGCTCTTTCGGAAACCTCGGGGGGGGGGATCCTTGGATCAGATGATGGCGGCCCGCTACATCGTTTCCCCCGTAGGGGCATCATTCTTGGATATGTGCATCAATGTGAGGGATCGATGGATGGTCTCTCTGAGGAGCAGTGTTGTTGCTAGTGTGACGGTGAGTCTCGGCGGCATGGTGTAGTGGGGTCTCAACAGCGGTCGCTTGACTTTCTACGGGTGCGGGGTGGATTCATTGTGTGGTGTCATGGTGGCATCGATGACAGGAATGGCAAAGAGTATGTTGGTGTTCACCTGAACATTGCTCGGTGGTTCGATGTAGGTGATGGCTTCTGTAGCATGTGCATAAGGTACTTGCTACGAGTCTACTAGACCGGATAAGCGCTCACGTTTCACTTAGAGGGTGTCTTCGGGTATGCGATGTTCCCAGATCCTAGTTGATGAGGGGTTTTCGTGTTTTCAGCCCACAAGGCCATGTTGGCATGGTTATTTTCACTTATTGTCGTGTGTGTAAGTGTCCCATGGTGGCCTCGAGTTTATTGATGTAGATCTTTGTCGGACCTTTTGCTAAATAAAATAATAAAAAAGTTGTATGCATCGATCGATGCAGAGGCTGGGGCATAGCCTCCATTTTGGGGAAAACTCTAGGTATATGTGGGGGTGGTGAGTGTGGCCTTTGGTGCTCCAAATCGTCCTAGAAATTTCACTCAGTATTTTCACTGGATATCACATTATTCTGCTATGAATTTGACAAATGTGCATATTTGTTGGTGTGGTAGCTTTATGCTGGGCAATGTGGAAAATTAGAAAGCCTTGTGCTTCCATAGACCCCAGACAAAGCTTGTTTTAAAAAAAAAAACATCAAGCCACCAGCCAAGATCATTCGTTATGCATGCTCTTCCTGAAATATTGGCCAGGGCTTCAAGATGAAGCTGATACCAGGTGATCAGAGCCTAGATGGTGGGACGATTCTGCGAGACATTGCTCTATCAGCTCACAGGGAGGCAAACAGAAGCAATGAACTGAAGATCACTGCAGCTGGTGAGTCCTCTCATGATCACCTGTAGGAGTTTCTTCCGAGGAAGCAGATTGGGAGATGGAAGATATACTCCTACCTGGCATTAGTATATATATGCTTCATTTGGCTACTCTCTTGTAAATATGCACGCATGGGATGTTTCCTAGTGGTGATCTACGTTTGACTTTGCCTGTGGTTGCGAAGCTATGGTGTAAAACTTAAGTGGTCTCGCTGGTGCTGAGCTCTCTAGTCTTAGGTTGTCGTATGTCAGGTAGTCCCGGGACGAACGTGGTTCTGTTTGTCACTTGCAGGTTTTTTTCTTCTTCTTTTTCTCACTGACTTTTGGCGAACTGAACCTTGTTCCGTTATTTCATGAAAGTAGAACCCAGAATCCTAATTTCGAATTTCATATGGAAATTCGATCATTAGTTTTTTCTTCGACAAATCTGTATAGTGATAGAACAAAAGGGACAGATTGTCATGTAAGGAACAGGAGATAAACAAAAAAAAGCATTCATGTTTTGGTAAAAATGGTTAAATGTTTGCTACCCCATAAAAAACCTAGATAACAAGGTACATATGGCCTTCTATGCCGGCAAGGCCGAATAACACACGAATATCGTTCTGCTAGATGGTGGTTGATCCGATAAACCGTGTGTCTGTTTTGTTGTCATGGTAGCTCACTTGTCCTGTCTTTTCATGATACATACTTGTCCATTTACAACCATGCCGGCTTGATAGGTCAGTGCTCAATTGTTGGCATTAGGAAACATGTGCAGGCATTTCTTTATGAATTTTTTTTTTGCGAATATTTCTTTATGAAATTAAAGGTGTCATAACGTATTGTAAAGGTAAGTAGAAATAATTTTAAAATAAATCAAAGCAGAGGCTGGGGCACTCCACCATTTCGAAAAATAAACAGAAAAGATGGCACTAAACAGAGTGATATTACAATTTTTGTTAGGAGTGAAAAAGGCTCCTCGTCAATTGCGCAAGGCATATTAAGGTATGGCGAGTTTCCATGTCATCGCTTTTTGTTTTAGACTGCTCACTTGGCATGGAGTCTTGATATCTTGAGATCATACTTGCAGGTAAGTCAAATGTTTCACAATATTGCTAATCCTATGGAGCTATTGAATACTTTAAAGGATGAACAAATAAAAAATAGTCAGTCCAATGGGAGATTAGTATCATCAAGGAAGAAAATTTTGGACCAGCCAAAGATTGTTCATATCTCTTGAGACTAGGATATCACTATCAATATGACAATATAACGTGATCAAAATGATTGTATTAGTGCAATAAATAGTTTAGTTTTGACAGTGCTGCTCTTCTCCGCTGAAATCCAGGTGAGCACCATCATACCGCACTGCCCTACATGTAGTGCATTATATTATATTGCTTGCAACAAACAATATGATGATATTGCGTTTTTTCTGTCTCCGTTGTGCTCGAGTGATGACGGTGCATGGATAACAGGATAAGTTGTGACCATCGAACACTGCTACTCAGGCATTTCGTACCATTTATCCATGATTTTGAACTACAACATGTACAATATTGGGTGACAACGAACTAGAAGACGCCCCTATTGGTCCCGTTTTGTTGTGTGGTGACTCCTATATGATTTGGACTCTTTGAAACATATTCAGATCAGATCATGATTGCCAAGTTTGAAGTTGGAGAGAAATTGATTTATGATATTGTACCATGGTAGTATGCGGCACAAAGATAAAACAATCCAGAAGTTACAAACCATCACTTGTTAAATAAGAACTAGATGACCCGGTGCGCCCCGGCGCACATGCAAATGCAAGACAGTATTGTAACCATGTTTTATGCTGATAATGTATGTTTAGTTGTCCAAAAATTCAGCAGTTTTTTGAGAGCTCTTAAGCCTATATAGGCAATGTTTTTTAAAGAAAATAAAAACATAAGTTTTACTCGGCTGATGTCTATTTAGGTTTCCAAGAAATCAGCATGTCTTTGAGAGCCCTTAAGTTTGTATAAGCAATCCTTTTAAAAGAAAATAAAAAATTCTAGCACAAATAACACATGTACAACACCTGAGCAGCATTTGTTGCATCTAATCAACGCATACAATAAGTAAAATCGAAGTAGTGTCATTTCCTTCAATAAGAATACACCAGGATCCCCACTAAGAATCAAACAACAAATGTGCGCAGGCCACACCAAGTGCCTGATCATACTCATGGTTTTAAAGGCGTCGCCTAAGCGACGCTTAAGCGTCCGAACATTCCAGGAAGGCAAGTCGTCGTCGTCACCTTTGTTTTCTGCCCAAGGCTTCCAAAGGCGTCTCTGAGGCGTCCAAAGGCGTCGCCTAGGCGCGAAATCGCCACCTTGCAAGAATCTGGACGCCTCTGTTCTGTGCGCGGGAAACTTTGGGCTGGCAGGAGGGGAAAACAGAAATGGCGGGCTAGGAGGAAAATTGAGGACCATCTGTAGGGGAAAGAGAGGGAAGAGAGAGAGGAGGAGCTCCTCTCACGCGACCTCCCCAACTCTGGCCAGATCTGCTGCTGCTCCTTCATCTGCCGGCCTCCCCAGCTCCGGCCAAGCTTCTGGCGACTCCTCCCACTGGTCCATCCCTCTCCCGGAGGGGAAACAATGTACAGCTTCCATGACAGCTTCTCTTGGTGCCTTGGTGGTGTCTGGTGTGTGTGTGTGATGCACTTCGTCTTGCACCGCTTTGCCTCTCGCTTGCCTCTCGCTCATCCTACCTAGCTGATGCTTTGCTTCCAGCAAGGCAGCCTCAAAGGCGTCGCCTTGCAACGCCTTGGCGCCTTTAAAACCATGATTATACTTGCATACCAAGATCACTATACATCATTACCGTCAGTTCCTCCGATATTAAGCCTATCAAACAAATACAAAAAGAACTACAATCAAATATACAGCTGATAAAATAGAACACACATGCCATAGATGACCAGTTGCGCCCCGACGCAAATGGCAAAAGCAAGACATTACTCAAGCCATGTGATCACATTATGGCGAATGAGGTATTGACTTAGTGAAATAATTGTTTGTGTTTCTCACGCTGCTATATATATGTCCATCGATTACAATATGGCCCACTACTCACTCTCATGGTGACCATGGTAAATTTCATAAACACAAACATATACTTGGATAAAATATGTAAATAATGTTTCATTTCACATATTCTATAGGGAAGAAAGATGTATTCAATGTACAGAACGACAAAAAATTGCATTTAGTTCATAAATGTAATATCAATATCAGTCCGCCGATAGTTAACAATATATAAGTAGGGTACTCTTGTATAGGTACTAAAACATCTGCACAATATATGTATCATCCCTCGACTTCAGCACAAGTTATCTGCTACAGGAAAACATTTTCACTAAGCCAAAAAGAGAAAAGAGATCACAATAAAAAGCAAGCAGTGAGGACTGGTCAAACTAAACATAGGATGTACGTGGCCAGGTTATCCTGATTTGACTGGCTAAAACAGTATAGAGGAAACAATAAATGTTTACCTCATTGAGAAAAGAAACCTGGCGACAGAGAATTGCCTCAACACCACCACAAGTGACAAAGCTGCAAAGAATAATTCTGCATAGATACCTAAAGAGAACACAACAAAAGATACGAAGCAGTGTCTAAAAGTGTGAATTGTCTGTGAAGAGATTATTAACAAATGCATGATAAAATATATCTACATGAGGGACTATAATTAGTAGGATCTACATAATTTGGAAAACAATAAGGAAGTGAAATCCTGCGAAAAAATGAGAAAGGAACAGAAGCAATTACATGCACTCTGCTCCGTTTGTTGTTTCTGCTCACTCGATAGTCGACACCCCTTTGTGGCTCAAGGAAGTTGGATGAAGAGCAAGCGACAGAGACGATAGTCACCGAGAGTCGTGAGGCACGTCATACACTCTGATGCCCAACCGTTCGCTCCTTTCTATCCATAATGACTCTACCATTGAAGGCCGTCATGGACAGTGAGCAAGGGGCTAGAGCAGGAAAATGGTGAGCCCGCGGATGTCGTTGCAGCATGGCCGGTGAATATCACACTGGACACTGGTGGTGGAAGACGGCAAGAAGCGAGGGACAGTGGCGATGAAGCTTCGTCCGAAATTGATATTCCTCTTTGTTTTCTCTGTGTTAACAACATCCTCCCCTCTTGTCCCTGGGCATATGAATATCACACAATCAAAACATAACTAATAGTGATAAACCATGTTATCACTGGATAAAATATTAGATGCCCCATATCATACCTCCGATTCACTACTTCTTTGGGCCCTTGACAGCAACATCATAGCTAGATCTGCAAGAGAATCGACAACATGACAAGAAAGTCTAGTAACAGTATGATCAACATATATACCTAAATTGCTCACAAATTCTATGACAAAAGCATGCATATTTTTCAAAAACATGTCCTCTGAAAAGATTTAGAAATCCAAGATAAGTGGTGAAGTTCTGAATGCTATATCCACTAAAGCTATATAGTTTTCCTAAGTTTACCCAGAACAACATGTTTTAACAGAAAGGAAATGAAGGCAAAAAAATACATATACAAAATACGCATATACATGAAAGCTATTAGTCCAAGTTCTCTTCTCAATTTGGTCAAACAATGTAAAGATTCAATGCTAGTTACCTTTTGAATGGGAGACGCCATGAGAAAATGGAATTACACAAACAAAGAAATCATCTGACTTATTTGTTCACACAAGATATTAGACCTGCAATCAGGCCACTAAGACTGTAACTTCCAATATATTTATATTGACCAAAAATAGGGTTACAGGTAAAAAAAGCAAGGGGGAAATATCCATCAAAAATTTGAGCCACCTTTTCATTCATGACCATTCCAAAAAAAAAGGAGCATATATGTGAATGCCTGGTCATACATTAATGTATAATGTATCCATCGGGGGTTCAACAACATGCTTGCAAATATATTTCTCAAAATTACAGTACTAAGATCTAATGGTGTTACAATATGACTTGCATCATTGCCTTTCTTAACTATGATTAGGAGTAAATCACATGTGTAAGCACCCTCAAAATCACATTTATTTACGTATTTCTATCGTAGGAACTCACCTTCTTTTGAGATCCCTAGGATCAAGTTTTCATCTTTGGGATCCCCATAGCTTATCAAGACACCAGAGCACCTAACTGCCCTTTATGATGTAAGAATGGTGTTTGCGTTCACCTGGCATGAATGACAAACCTCAAATAGTAAGATTCTTTACCCGATTGATAAAACATGAGTAAAACATAAAATAAGAAACCACAAGGAGAAACCTAAGTACTAAATAAGTAAATTTATGCATACAAAAAATTTATATTTTTTCTATAAATGGACAAGAGTAAAACATGAAATATGTGACTTTTACTTCAAGTGCCTACGCAGTATCAATCTTTCTACAAAAGTAGATAATAAAATATCAATTTATTAAAATTCCATGACTCTTGCTGCCAACAAAACGGAGTTTTTAAACGCCCTCAGTAGATGAAGTGTCAATCTTTCTGTCAACCATGCATGAAAAACACAACGACAAATCTCGCTTCCCAATTAACGTGACCGGCAACATATTATGTGCCGCTTAAAAAAACTGAGTGCTGTTGTGCTACCATTAGAAGCCTTAGACACCTAAGTTAATTATAAGAAATAGTAATCACATAAAACCAAGTTGCGTATGTACCAGCTTTCTCTGCCCTATTTGTAACTATGATTAATCTATTCTACCAATATGTGCAAGCCAAAGAATTTGGATAAATGGAAGAAGAGGTGCATCGTACATTCTCAAATAGACCGTAAGTGGTCAGTTTCTCTATTCATGTTATTTATACATTTTGGATCATACCAGAAGAAAAAGGAATCATATGCCTGATTTATAGCCTCCAACCTATATTGCAACCTATTGCTACCCTCATCATAATAAGAACTGTACCAAAAACATGAAATAAGAAATTTTGGTGGTCTCTCCAAGTGACATTTAAGATAAATTGTGTTCAGAGGCAACACCATAAAGTAATACATGTATAGCATAGTAGGAATGAAAATAAACACTGATAGGGGAACACAATAATTTGGTAGGAAGTACAATACCGGCATGATGAGATCCTGCCTGTCCTGCCCTGCATCCGCGTCACCCTGGGCGCTGGCGGTGGGGACTCGACTTGGAGAAGACGCGTTCCATAGCATTGTCGGACGACGCCGAGGACAGGACGCGGCGCAGGGGGTGGTCGGCCATGGCGTGGAGGAGCCGCGTCAGCGGCGTCGACCCGAGGCGGCGGCTGACACGGCCCCCGCCGACCGTCTCCTCCCAGCGCTCCACGCAGCAGCGCCCCACGGCCGCTCTCCCGATGCATGGCGGCGGCACCCTCGCTCCGTCCTCGCTCACGTCGGCCACGCCCTGTTTGGGAGGACATGATGCGGCGCGGATTGGAGGAGGAAGGAGATGAATGATTGGAGTACAGGAGAGGAGGCGGGGATTGGGGAGCTGCCTCGATCTAGGTTTTCACTGCCTCACAGAAGGAGGGTGATGCGAACGAGCCTGTGTGACTGCCTCCGACCGGCAGCCCCCGCACGTACAAGGTCCCATCTATGATAGAATCATGGGAAGCTGAGAAAATGCAAAAAATATTTACAGATCCAATGGCTAGGGTGAAAAACAGGAGGGAATTTACTGGTCGCATGACGAATCAACGCTCACGATGAATTTGCCCCCCTCAGGTGCCTCCACCACCCTGGTATTGCAGCTTCCTTTATAGAAAGAAATGGTAATGTCAGCTGCTGTAAATGCAGTAAATTGTAATCTAAATTAAAGTAGCACCATGCAGTTTCCACAAATAGTGAACAGAAACAATTCTTCAAAGAGCTAATCAGGTAACCAATACATTTGTTTTCTCAACCTTCTGGCACAAGGTTTGTTAACTATTCCTTGATTTTAATGCATTAGTCTCTAACCTACCAAAAAACATTTTCCACTCTTTCTCATATATATGAGGTTCATTATATTTTCTTCCTGGATGGATATATTGGAAACAAAACGTCCACACTCTTTGTATAAAGAAACAGCGCATGAGTATCCTTACTTGAACAACCTACATCAGAACACACAGGAATTCTTAAGATGATACTCACCGTTTGCACCTCCATGTGGCATTGGAGCTTGGCCTTTGCTGCCATAATAAGTAAATAATATGTTCCAAACTCTATCACATCTTCACATCAGTTGGTACAACTTGGTAGAGCAGCGGACTTTCCCCTTCATGGAAAAAAGTTAGAAGAGTTCAGAACTTAAACATGTAATAGCAGAAATTAATAAACCTAACCTGCAATTCAGTGAGACAAAGTCTTGGAAAGAAGTTACAGGTACTGAACAAGAAATATAAAGAAAACTATGGATTAAACAATAACTACGAAGATGAAGTTTTCTAGAAGAAATCGTGGTTAATACGTCATGAAGGATTATGAGCACATCACATTATGAGAGCGGAAAATCCGCTGCTGCATTGATAAGGCGGTAGCAAGTTTACAATAAAGGAAAAACTAAAATATGAAAGATGATAACACACTTACTTGGATTAGTATCAGCACAAACAGAGTTCAGGTAATAAACGAAATGAATCGAATAAATTTCAAATAAGTATAGCATAAATAGAGAACCTGAATATGAGCAAACACCAAAACTTAGCTAGAGATGATGATGGCAAGGGAGAACGCGCCAATCTACCATCGTATTGGTGCAGGTTCATGTGACAAATTCTTTAGCTGAAGCTCAACTAAACGGTGAGGTGGACTGAACTGGACATCAGCACGGGGTAACCGAACAGAGGCTGCAACTCGGTGTGCAAGTGTATATTAAAATGAACTGCACCATTATGCTTCTCTGGAGATTAATAAACAGCCACAACCATTTCTTTATCCTCTAAAAATAAAAAAGGCGGTACTTTTTCTTGCCAATTCAAATTAGGTGGACATTAGAAAAGTAGGACATACGTTCTTTATGACATCATGGGACCTACTTGAGAGTGGAAAAGCTATGCTTTACCACAATTTATAGGATGAACAAAAATACATAGGAACAGGAGTGGGGGAAACGACTATATACCTTAGTATTCAGCAACTCAGTTCTCTCAAAATGTTCCTAAGTCATAAGGAATTACTAAGTAGGAACTAAGCACCAAAAAGCATAAACAAAAAAATATTGGTTCATTTATTAGACATATGCTTCATAAATCTCGGAGCCTTCAGTTTGTGTTGAATCTTGAGTCTCAATAAATTTTCCTGTAAACAAAAAGTGAGCTGATAATCTCCTGCAATGGAACAAAGAGCTAAATATATTAGCATCAAAGTAAACTGAGTTTGGTTTAGTATTCCATAAGAAAGTTGTTGAAAGATGGAGGGTCAAATCAAAGATATATAAATGAAAGACATAATATCAGATGAACATGACATGTGCATGATTAGTCGTATTATTAGGCAATACCAGCAACAGCAAGTGCATCCATATTACCACCAAAAAAATATCAATTATTTTGACTGCAATGAAACTGATCAAAGCAAAAATACCAATTATTTTGACCCACAACAGACTACTCCTTTGGAATCACAAAAGGTCTGGCTTGACTACATTTCAACAGTAAATTTTTAATTTGGGGACAAACTGCTCAAGCTTGATCTAAAATCAATTTGAGTACTTGTTTTTTGATGAGTAAAGCAAGCTGCTTGGGGGGGAACTTGCTCTGCTTATAGAATAGGGTTGGGGAAGAGGCGACCAGGACAGCGATGGGCGAGGGCATGGCCGAGGGAGGGCGGCCAGCACTGGTCGGCCTGTGCCCAACACCTCCTTCACCCAACGCCACCCCAAGAGCCGCTCGCTGCTCCTCCACCTGCGGCCTAGCTCCGCCCTCGCTTCTCCTCCTCCTCCGGCCCAGCGTCGTCCCTCGCTGCTCCTCCACCTCCGGTCCAGCGCCACCACAAGAATGACCTAGCACAAGAGGAGTGACAAGGGAATAAGACTTACTTTCATGCGACAATCCCAGCCTGGAGTAATGGCATACATCCCCCTTGTAGTGCAAGGACCAATGTGCAACTTGCAGTCATACACCCTCAGTGACTGCAAATGAACATATTCAGTTACAGAAACTTAATTTGAGAATGGATTATAACCAAGAAAACTATAAATAGTGGAAAGCTACCTATGTAACTACACTTTTCACCACGGCTGTTTTTAGAACCTGTTCATAACAGCATGGGTATTTCTTTGAAATGGTTCTTCAGCATATGGTCCAAATTCACTCAACAAGTTAAATTTTTTGCAAATCATTTCTTATCCATAAACCATGAAGCAACTTAAGTAACTTCAATCAAACATACAATGAACAAGAGAAAATAATTGATCTACCCAAACTGTGAGACATTGAATCACAAGCCTATGCACGAACAACATACATCTACTTCCCATTCGGTAATTGCCTTAAACGCAAATAAACACTATTCATTTGTTTATCCATAGGAGCAACAACCAAAACCAAGTTTGATTGTTATATAATACTCCATTAGCAGACGGAGCACCTTATTGTCATAGAGTTGGCACCGTCTTTGCAGATCAGTGATAACACCAAAAATACTTCAATTTTCCTCGTTGGAAATCTCCTATCTCAAGGTTTAGCCAATTAATCAATATGTTATTTCTCTCAGACGAAAGAAATGGTACATATTCAGACTTCAGTCCAAACAGTCTCGGTAATCCTTCAGCTACGAAGGCAGTAAAAAACAAAGAAATGAACAATACAAGTCAAAATCTAGAACAAGAATGCTTCTAGCGCTATAAACTCAGTACCTAGACAGCATGTGGAATGAGAGCAGTACCTAGACAGCATGTACCTGAATCTTGGCCTAGCTCCATATATATTCTCGTCAGGAACGAGAGCATGTGGAATGCAGTATAAAACACAGCAATATAAGAATTTTGGCCTAGCTCCATATATATTTTTTCACCATGTATCAGAGCATGTGGACTTCAAAATGGACATGCCTTCCAAATGACATAGGAGAAGCCGAGAAGCTGTACACAGTAATGTGCATATGCAAATTAACCCACCACTACACACATTAAGAAAAATAAATATGCTAGCTAAAGTTCAAGGAATATATTTTGTGGAAATTACAAGCAATATCATTTGAGTGCAAAACTTTCCTGTTTACACATCATCAATGATAGCAGATATCTTACCCCACTGTGGTATTGCAGCTGCACTTCCACGTGATATTATCCAAGCACGGCCCCTTGTCAAGGCATCATTGTCAACCTGGTGAAGAAGCCTCAAGGTAACATAGTTTAAGCATGATCCAAACATGGTGCTAGGCCCCAACACTTGCGTGCCCCAACCACCATCTTCATTCTACATGGATAACATTACATACAAATTGTCATGTTTCTCTGTACCATCAAATAGCAATCAGCATTTAACAGAAGGTAACTGGAATTGATCGGCATGGCTGATGGTTGTAAATATAGCGACAAATCTCGTGTCGATGTTCTGTTGATAGGACAGTATTAAGTGATCCAGTAACATGCAGAGCAAATATCTGGGAGAAATAAATAATCACCATAATGTTATCCACAGAAAAACCATGTTATGCAACTCTTGATAATTAATTCAGGAATATTGGAAACTGAAGATTAAATTGAACATGCCTAATAAGTGTCGCTGATTTAGTACAAAGTTGTTGTAATAAATCAGCGACACTTAATATGTATCGTAAGGAGTACATAACTTCCAAATTTTTCTTAAACAAGTCACACCGAACTAAATGCACATTTGGAAAGGATCAAACCCCTGAAGCTGCTTCCCAAGTTTTGCTCATAAATGCAGCAAAAGCAGAAACATCAGAAATATCGAATTTGAAGTTGGCAAGGTGCACAATAGGTAGTGACCATGCTACTAAATGACAATAAGTACATTCTATATGTATCCAACTGCACATAACTCATTGCCTGATAATGAGACCAACAGCAAAGCTTAAGGTGCAAACTGAACTACACAGATATTTGTTCCAGATCACCTAAAGGACTATCTTAGTTGCGCTTTGTCCGAGCACAAAAAACATATAAATTTTCACTCCATAAGATCAAATTTGGCTATTTGTTTTACTTCTACCACCCAACCTATGTAACTACTTTCAGACACAAACCTTAATAAATATTCAGTTCTCACATTTCATCTTCTTGACATCCGAACAAATTTGTGATGGGCAGGCTATATGCCACAAACCTATAATGCGGTGTGTCATAACTCCAGAAACTAAATGCTCCATGGGATCGTAATTAATCTTTAGTAGCAAACTCTCAATAAATGTCCTGAATTACATATATCAAAATGCTTGCAGATACACAAAATATTATTTTTATAGACATTTAAACATCCTCGTACAGACATTTGCACAACCAAAACCTTCCTAAATATCGAGTTCTGGCATTTCATCCTCTTGACAGCCGAACAAAAATGTGATGGACTGACTCTATGCCACAAACCTATAATGCATCGTATCATAACTCCAGAAAATAAATACTCCATAGGACTAAAGCAAAATCATCTCAGGGATAATATGTTCCACGAAGTAGTCAAAATATAGTGCCCTTATCGTAGATTGTATATTAAGATAACAAGCAGTCTGAAGATTGTCCCTATCCTAGTAAGGTACAGACAAGAAACATTTGCCTATGTGACCAGCTCTGCCAACTCCTCCATCTCCGCAACCCAAGGCTCCCGCTCAACCACATCCTGGCCACCATGGCCGTGGAGCCAGCCATTTGCTTCTCTCCCGTGCGCCGTTGAAAACAGAGAGGAGGGAGAGAGAGAAAGGGGAGATCCAGACCTTGACGGAGCCGACCTGGGAGAGGAGCCAACAGTGGGCCGCCGCGGATCTCGATGCCTCCCACCGGTTCTTCACCTGAGGTGGCTGCCCCGTGCCAGTCCCCCTCCGGCCGCACCCGTCGCCTCGGGTCACCGCCTCCGTGGATCCGCCCGTGCCGGGCCGTCTCCGGCCACGCTCGTCGCCGCCGCCGCCGAACCGCCCCGCGCCAGCCCGTCTCCGGTCGCACCCGCCTCACCTCCAGCCGACGTGGCTGCTCATGCGGGAGGAATCCTTTGCAAGATCTCGAGAGAGAAAAGAGATGAGGCGCCGCCGTCCCGTTCCTGCCCTGCTCGCCCAGATGAGCCGCCGCCGCCCCCATTCCAGCCCTCCTCGCTACTGGTCCGTTCCAATCCGGTCGCTGCCACCATCGGGGCTCCCGCGTTTCCTCCAGATGTGCTACCGAGTAGGCGTTTCATTGGAGAGGAGAGAAGAATCGGGGATTGGCCGATTGGGGGAGGAGAGGCCAATCCCGATCTAGGGTTTTCACCGCTTCACGTAACCACGACTGAAACGAGCGACCGGGATGAGCGCCAGCCACTGTCTCTTGCTGCCGGTCCCGCACAAAAATGGGCCCAAGCGTCATAGACCATTTTTACTGCAACGGCAGGTAAAAGAAAAGCTACTGCAACGAACGGCTGAGATGAAAAGTGGGGGAAAGATTTTACTGTACATTGTCAAACGTGTGGACAAGATTGTTTTGCCCCTTTCAGATGGCCTGGTTGAGAGGGTAGTGTTTCAACATTTATAGGAGAAATGTGTACTTCAAGATATTATTCATAGTTTCTAACAGTTTGATGGAGTAACCTGATTATCTCATGTTTTGAGCAACTTACAAAATTATGCTTGGATGTTGTATTTTAATTTTATGTGGTGTTTTCTCTAACTTGTAGAAAGTGAATCTTGATTTGGCTTGCACTGTAAAGTTTAGTAGAATACGCGTAAGCGTACTCTCGAAAAAAAATGAAAATAATAATACTAGCAGATTCTAATATTTAATATAATCATAAATGCTACTCCCTCCGGTCCTAAATATAAGTCATATAGTTTTTGGCACGGAAATTAAGAAACACACATTTAGGAAAAAAAATACACCATGTTTGGTTGCGATTAACCCTAGGCAATTAACGTGAACTAATATAGGACTTTGCATAAGCTAAGAAAACATAATCAAATCACTAAAAATATTTTCCATACAAGTGGGGCAATGTAGTAAACCTTATATTCTGGAATTTTTCTCAAAACACTATATGGCTTATATTTAGGAATGGAGGGGGTATTATTTTATAAAAACCAGCGAAGCTTTTTTCCCAGATTTTAGGCCAACCTTCGTTCGACCAACTGTTTGAAATTTGCACAAATGCCCATCATATTATTTGGTGAGAGGGAAGATTTTGATATCATCTCAGCATTACGGGGCTAAACATGGAAACTAACACAAGTTTTCATGTGCAATTGGAAGGAAATAAGTGGCATATCAAGGTATGAAACCGCTCATCATTTATAGGTACAAAAAGAGAGAGGCGAATAGGCAGCGACAGAAGACGAAACGAAGAGGCAGCGGTACAAACCGAACAACATTCGTATTCATTTCCCACTACGGCAAAACGTTTCAGCTTAAGTGTAACCGCGCATATTCCAGTCATGTGTGACAAAACAAAGTGTCGGCTCGAGGCTCATTCCCGCAACCCGCAGTGCAACATGACGAGGCGTCGCGAAACGGGCGACGGAGGAGGAGGAGCGCACATGTAGGAGATCCATCTCACATACTCATAAAACAACTAGAATAGCCCCTTATTAAAGATCCAAATATCTCTAAACTAGTAATTTGGGACTAAATTTTTAGCCCACCTCTTGCCATACATGAATGGGTCAACTGGGCTTTGGGATTTTAAGAAATTATAGACTAAGTTAAATAGGTTGGGCTTATATTAGTACAAATTCCAACAATTTCCCACAATATCTCAGAGGCACATAAAGTTTGCCTTTGTATCCAAAAAATTGTTTTATATACAGGTGTAAGAACATGTCCATTACCCCATGTGTGGTTTTGGTAATTGATGACAATCCCTATGGACTAACGGTTGCATTGAGAATCGATCTTAGGTAAAGTCCATAGCTATGTGTTGGACTCAAGGTTGTAAGATGGAGAAGACGGTGTACAGTGATGAAGATGGTGTCGAAGAGAGACAAAGACGGTGTTGAAGATGAAGAGAGAAGACGGCGTAGAAGATGAAGAGAGAAGACGGCGTTGAAGAGGAATGAAGACGGTGGCGTGTGTATGTTGAAGGAAGACGGTGGCATGTATAATCATGAAGAGTGAAGACGGAGCTTGCCGACTCGAGAAGAACGCGCAAGGACTTGGTTTGTGCTCGATAGGATAGTGGGTCGTATCATCGGAGAGAGCTCAAACCTTGCATGCATTGCATCGTGTTCTTGGTTCTTCTTGGTTCTTTTGCATGAAATGGATTTCGGTTGCATCGCATGTTGCATATGCGAGAGTTGATGATTTTCGCGATATACAGTATTGAGAGGTTACACCTCTATGACCATGAGAAAATCATCACTCACTCATTTGCGTGATTTCACCTTGGAAAGATGTAGCTCTTGTCGCCCTCTTTCCAACAAAATTGGTTTCATGTCATTCCGAGTTTCCTAGCTCAAGATATGATTTTTAGAGTGCATCATATTTGAAAAACAAAAAGAAAAAGCGTTTTGGGCCGGGCGGTACTACCGCTGGTGATACCGGCCCAAGTACCGCCCGAGCGGTTTTTGCTTACTGGACACACAGCGGTACCAGGCCGGTACCAGGCCGGTAGTACCGTAACTCGGTTACGGTACTAGGCCGGTACCCAGCCCGGTACTGCCGCTTTGGCCCAGGTAGCAAAGTCGCCTCGCTGCTGCTGCATTCTCTGCCTTGGGCCGCTCCCGCGCTTGCCCCGTTAGCCTCGCTCGCCACGCCTCCCGCTCGCACCGACGCCGCGCGTTGACCGCCTCGTGGCCCGTGCTGCTCCCACACGCGCGCGCTTCTCTGCTCGCTCGCCCGCAAGCCCCCGCCGCTCGCTGTGGTCAACGCCTGCTCGATCCCGCGTGGGAGAGCAGCGTTCACACGCGCGCCTTGCATGCTGCGCTGCTGCATGCGCTGCCGCCTGGTCCCTGCTGCTTGCTGCGCGCGCCACTGCCACGCTGCTCTGCTCTGCCTACCTGCTGCACTGCCCTCTCTCTCTCTTTGCTTCTTTCTCAGATGCATTTTTCTCAGCACAAGCGGTAGTACCGCCCCAGACAGCGGTACTACCGGTTTGGCCCGATTCAGATTTGTTTTCTGCACAGTTCGCGCGCAAGCGGTAGTACCGCTCCGACAAGCGCTAGTACCGCTTTGGGCGCGGATCTGACCGTTTTCTCAGCCCCAACAGCTATATTCTGCAGCCCCTATTTATACCTCTCTTCCACCTCCGCCCAAACTAACCCTGCACCTCCACTCTCTCTCCTCCATTGTTGACCTTGGGTTCTTTCTTCCTCCTCTTGATCCCCCCACTATTTGTTGCATATTTTTGGGGGAAAGGAGAGAGGAGATCTAGATCTAGAGCTTCACCAATTGAATCCTCCTCTAAGTGAGAGGATCTTGCTACATCTAGATCTTGGAGTTTCTTGGTGTTTCTCCTCACTTTGTTCTTCCTCCCTTATTCCCCCAATAGCTTCTTCTAGCTTTGTTGGAATTTGGGAGAGAAGAACTTGGGCATCCTAGTGGTGTTCTTAGCCATTGCATTAGGTGCATCGGTTGTGCTCTCTCCGGGGTTTTGATCTCGTAGGGTGTGTGTGTTCCTCCTTAGTGGTGTTCTTGCCTTAGTGGCCATCTTGCCTCTTGTGGCGCATCGCATCCTTGGTGGAGTTGGTTTCCTTGGTGGAGTGTGTTAGCCTCTTGTGGCGCATTGCATCCTTGGTGGAGTTGGTTTCCTTGGTGGAGTGTGTTAGCCTCTTGTGGCGCATTAGCATCCTAGGTGGAGTGTGTTTCCTTGGTGGTGTGCGTTGCCTCTTGTGGCCGTGTACTTGAGTGCCTCCGTGTTGTGGAGTTGCCTGGAGGTTGATACTTGGGTGTTTGCCCAAGCTTGTACGGGTTCGGTGACCACCCTCAAGGGTCCCTTAGTGGATCGAGGCTTTCCTTTGGTGGAAAGGCTCGAGGAGAATACGGTGGCCCTAGTTGGCTTCTTGGAGTGCCTCGTGCCTCCACACCGCTCCAACGGAGACGTAGCACCCTTGGGTGTGAACTTCGGGATACATCATCGTCTCCTCGTGCACCGGTTACTTCTCAACCCGAGCTCCTTTACCTATGCGCTTTACATTGTGATATCTATCATGCTTGATGCTATGCCTATCTTTTTATTACCTTGTTGCTCATCATGCTAGCATAGGTTGTGGGAGCACTTAGGCAAACCCCTAGTTGATAGGTCTTGAGCTAAACTAGTAAACACATGAGTAGTTTTATTCCGCCTAGTTTAGCTCTCAAGTAGAAGTTTTTATACACCGCCTATTCACCCCCCCCTCTAGGCGACGTCCTAGTACATTCAATTGGTATCAGAGCTAGGGCTCTCTTATCTTGTTGGGCTTCACCGCCTAGAGAGTATGACGTCGGCTAGAGAATTAGTGCACATTTCCTCCTTTACATTTGATGGCACTAATTATGATGCTTGGAAATTCTACATGCTTGATTATTTTAGGGACATGCACCCACATGTGGAGCGAATTCTTGATATGGGTTTTTCTCCTCCTAAGGATCCACAAAATCCAACTTTTGAGGAGAAGAAAAACTCTTATCTAGATGCTCAAGCTACTAAAGTCCTTTGCCGTGTTGTGAGTCATGTAGTGATTTCCTCCATTGCGCCTTTCCGGAGTGCTCATGAGATTTGGATAAAGCTTCGAGATACATATGGTGGATCCAAGACCATTGAGGATGATCACGCTCCTTCCACTTCACCAACGTGTGGTAAGACACAAGGTAATGGTATGGTGAGTGGTGATGAACATTGCATTGTTGATGGTGAGCGCTCTCTTGATGATTCTTCATCTCTATCCCATTGCAATGTCTCATCTTTGGACTTTAACACTTGTAGCACTATAAATGATTTACATGCTAGTGTTGATAGTCCTTGCATATCTTCATCCCATGATGATATGCTTCTCTTGTCTTGTTGCCATAATGAAGATACTTTGCTTTCCTCTAGTATTTGTGTGACTAACAATGTAGAGGAAACCAAAGATACTATGGGCCAAGACAAGATCTTGGATGGAGCTTCAAGTAGTTCATCTTCTTCATCGTCGCACGGTTCCTACATTTGTCTTATGGCTAAGGCTTCTAAGGTATCTCCTCCCTTGGAACCCTATCTATCTAGTGATGATGAGGATGATGATATGGAAGGATTTAATGTTGCTTCCTTAAACAAGTGGGGAGAGTCGGTTTATCATGCTCTTCCTAAGAAGAAATTTGTTCGCTCTAACTTCATGAAAATCTTTGATTTTGCCATTAAGAGCACAAAACTTATTGAGAAAAAGGAAGAGTATGAGCGCGAGGATGCAATTGAGATTGCAACTTTTAAAGAAGCTCTTAAAGAACAACAAACAACCAATGAAACTCTTGAAGAGAACTTTGCTCTAAAGATACTTAGGGTAAAGGAATCTCGTGATAGAGCTTTAGAGGTGGCACATGATTTTCAAATTAAAAATGATGAGCTAGTAATTGCTCATGATAAACTCCTTGAGGATTTTGAGCTTCTCAAAAATGGTTCTAGGACCATGGAGAGTGAGCTCATCAAACTCACCAAGTCACTTGAGCAATTTAAGGCCCTCAACCAAATAGAGCTTGCTAAGTTGCCTTCTCCTTGTTCTATAATTGATAATGCTTGTGCTACTAACTCTACCTCTTGTGAAGCTTCCATCTTGAAGGAGAATGTTTAGCTAAGGGCTCAACTTGCTTTGCTAACAAGCAATTATGAGAAATTGGAAGAAAACTATGGAAAGCTTTCTAGCTCCCATGATGATCTTCTAGTCTCTCATAATTTGCTAAAGTTAGCCCATGAGGCTATCATGTCAAAGGTAAAATCTTGTGAGCCTCATGTGAGTACTAGCACTACCTCTCAAAATGCTACTTTGTCATGTGCTAGTGCTTCTAGTTCACCCACTCATGCTATTGACTTATCTTGTGGTGAACTACCTTCTATGCCTTGTTCTACAATTCCATGTGCTAGTGCTAGTAATTCACCCACCCATGCTATTGCTATATCTTGTGGTGAATTACACACCTTGCCTTGTTGCTCTAACAATAAAGCTTCCACTTCCTCTAGTACTTGTGTTGTTACTAACCATGTAGGGGAAATCGAAGAGCTCGAGACCCAAGTCTCTTCTTTGAAGAAGGACTTGGTAAAGGGTCATGAGGGGAAGCAATTCCCCAATGACAAGAGTGGACTTGGATTCAACTCCAACAACAAGAACAAGTCCACCTCGCACAAGCGGAAGAAGGGCCAAGGGCATGTGAAGGACCCCGCCAAGATTGTGTGCTTCAAGTGCAAGATTGAAGGGCATCATGTTAGATTGTGCCCCTTGAAGAAGAAGCCACTTGGCGTGAAGAAACAAGGGAAGCGGACGGACCTCATGGTCTACCTCAAGTCCAAGCTCAAGGTCTACCTCAACTTGAAGAAGGGCCGCTACCCGAGAAGGATCAAGCCAAGGCTCCCGTTGCGGAGAAATCAAGTGAGAAGAAGGGGAGGAGAAGAAGATGCTACATATGCCGTGAGAAGGGCCACATCTCCTCCTTTTGCACTAGTGGTAACTCATCCAACCCTATCTTGATCCATGGTGCTTACTCTCTACATAGGGATAAGGTTGGCGATGTGTTTGCCAAATATGTTGGCACTCAAAGTGGTTTCGCAAAAAAGAACCATTTGGGTGGCCAAACCTATTGTGACTAACTTCTTAGGACCCAACTTTTTTGGGGACCAACAAGCCAAAACTTGATCAATAGGTACAAGTGGAGGGCATGGAGGCTTGACTAGCTCATGAAGACTTAGGGGATCTTCATCATTCTCACTTCCTCAAGTCAAGTTGTATTCCTTTCATCCTTTACCCATGCACCTCCTTGCGTTAACGAGTCCTCAACTCCTTTACATTGAAAAGTTACTCGCTCCCCTTTTACATGTGTTGGTTTTGTACCTTGCATGTGATTGTGTATGTTGTGCTCCCTACTTGCTTATCTTGCTTCTTATTTATGTTGGGTGGCACATCATGTACAATTGTTCTTTGTTGAGCCTATTGCATCTTGTTCATATCTTAGTTGTTGGTCATGTGAGAAATTAATAGACTATCCCATTTTGGGGGAGTGATATGCTTAGTGCGTTTCACAATCCTAAAATGTGCGACATGATGAATTAAAATCCTATAATGTCCATTAATTGTCTCATTTGGTTCTTATTTGCCTCTTGCACGAAAAATGTCTTTATTACTTTATGGGGGAGTATCGTGCCTCGTGCATTTTACAAACCTAGAAAATGTGAACATTTGAGGTAGTGTCACATAGAGTTGATATTATAGATTATCTTGTTCCTATGTGACATGTGTGCTCAAACAAATCCCACTTTGCCATTTGCTTTCTTAGTTGTAAAGATGATCTTGGACATACTCACAAACTACCATATGGATATTTCCTATACACCTCTTGTCCTTTGACAATTGGTAATAAATTGTGTGGTATTGTTCCGGATCATCCTCACACTTGGCTCATGTGCTCAATTGCTTATTTCTTGCCAAGAATTTGTCCTTGTGGGTTTGACTCCCTTATGTCTTCCTTGCCTCTTTTGGATCTCCTTATTTCACTTGAACCTTGTTAGTGTTTTAGTAAACAATGGTAGAGAGATTCCGCATTTGTGCATTTTGTATTCAAATACAAAATCCCAAATAGTGCACTAATTGTGGGGGAGCTCTCCTATGTTTACTAGAACACTCCCGTGTTTCAAGAATTTGACCTTGGAAGACAAACCTTTCCTTTTCGGTACTTTTGTGCCATTATGAAAAGTGTTGAGGGTTTGGTTTACTTAGAACCTTGCTTTCTTTGGGAGTGGGTTATCTCATTACTTATATTTGGTTTAGATTCTTAAAATGAGATAAGTCCTTGAGCATGCTAGTTTTGGATATCTTGCTCTATCTCTCTTGTACCTATCTTATGTGTGCATGTTTCTTTGTGGACAAATGTCTTCGTGATATTGTCCACTTAGAGAAATTTATATACATAAGAGATGGTGCATATCTTTTGATATCCCTCTTTGTTGGAGTCTATTCCTTCATTCTTATTTGACTTGTTGATGACTCCACAAAGATTGTGGCTATGAGTGCTCATTTTATATATTTTTTTTCATCTTCAAGCACTCATAGTTGATTTTGGCACATGCTTTGAGTGGTCTTGTGGGAGTGATGATTCCATGCTTGTGCACCTTTTTCTTCAATGCAAATTATTCATCTTGTGCACAAACTTTGGCGAGCTTCCACATATTACTTAGAGCATATTATTGGTTCATTGATTGCTTACTTCATTTCTCACCTTCACATCCTCTTGCAATCTTTGATCCTCAATATAGTTTGATTTCCTCCAAATATTAGTCATTGAATATGTGCATTTGATTTCACTCACAATTATGAGAAATGCACAACTTATGGAGGAACGCTCACTATATTGGCCTTCCAAACCTTTCGTCCATTTTGGAAATCGATGCCAATGGGGGAGAAGTTTGGATGGTTTAAGGGAATTGCTTTTGTTGGTTCTTAAGCATTTGCCTTTCATGCCTTGCATTCGTTGCTTTGCATGGTTGAATATTTAGAGGATACTCCGCTAGGCTTTAATTGCCGGTATATTCAATGAAATTCAAGTTCATTCACACATGCATATATTATGGGGGAGTTTGTTCTAAATATTCAACTTGGGTTGTTCGCTAAATTCCATATCTAAACCCTCTCAAAGAGATTGTCATCAATTACCAAAATGGGGGAGATTGTAAGAACATGTCCATTACCCCATGTGTGGTTTTGGTAATTGATGACAATCCCTATGGACTAACGGTTGCATTGAGAATCGATCTTAGGTCAAGTCCATAGCTATGTGTTGGACTCAAGGTTGTAAGATGGAGAAGACGGTGTACAATGATGAAGATGGTGTCGAAGAGAGACAAAGACGGTGTTGAAGATGAAGAGAGATGACGGCGTAGAAGATGAAGAGAGAAGACGGCGTTGAAGAGGAATGAAGACGGTGGCGTGTGTATGTTGAAGGAAGACGGTGGCATGTACAATCATGAAGAGTGAAGACGGAGCTTGCCGACTCGAGAAGAACGCACAAGGACTAGGTTTGTGCTCGATAGGATAGTGGGTCGTATCATCGGAGAGAGCTCAAACCTTGCATGCATTGCATCGTGTTCTTGGTTCTTTTGCATGAAACGGATTTCGGTTGCATCGCATGTTGCATATGCGAGAGTGATGATTTTCCCGATATACCGTATTGAGAGGTTACACCTCTATGACCATGAGAAAATCATCACTCACTCATTTGCGTGATTCCACCTTGGAAAGATGTAGCTCTCGTCGCCCTCTTTCCAACAAAATTGGTTTCATGTCATTCCGAGTTTCCTAGCTCAAGATATGATTTTTAGAGTGCATCATATATTTGAAAAAGAAAAAGAAAAAGCGTTTTGGGCCGGGCGGTACTACCGCTGGTGATACCGGCCCAAGTACCGCCCGAGCGGTTTTTGCTTACTGGACACACAGCGGTACCAGGCCGGTAGTACTGTAACTCGGTTACGGTACCAGGCCGGTACCCAGCCCGGTACTACCGCTTTGGCCCAGGTAGCAAAGTCGCCTCGCTGCTGCATTCTCTGCCTTGGGCCGCTCCCGCGCTTGCCCCGTCAGCCTCGCTCGCCACGCCTCCCGCTCGCACCGACGCCGCGCGTTGACCGCCTCGTGGCCCGTGCCGCTCCCACACGCGCGCGCTGCTCTGCTCGCTCGCCCGCAAGCCCCCGCCGCTCGCCGTGGTCAACGCCTGCTCGATCCCGCGCGGGAGAGCAGCGTTCACACGCGCGCCTTGCATGCTGCGCTGCTGCATGCGCTGCCGCCTGGTCCCTGCTGCTTGCTGCGCACGCCACTGCCACGCTGCTCGCTCTCGCCTACTCTGCTGCACCGCCTCTCTCTCTCTTTGCTTCTTTCTCAGATGCATTTTTCTCAGCCCAAGCGGTAGTACCGACCCAGACAGCGGTACTACCGGTTTGGCCCGATTCAGATCTGTTTTTTGCACAGTTCGCGCGCAAGCGGTAGTACCGCTCCGACAAGCGGTAGTACCGCTTTGGGCGCGGATCTGACCGTTTTCTCAGCCCCAACAGCTATATTCTGCAGCCCCTATTTATACCTCTCTTCCACCTCCGCCCGAACTAACCCTGCACCTCCACTCTCTCTCCTCCATTGTTGACCTTGGGTTCTTTCTTCCTCCTCTTGATCCCCCCACTATTTGTTGCATATTTTTGGGGGAAAGGAGAGAGGAGATCTAGATCTAGAGCTTCACCAATTGAATCCTCCTCTAAGTGAGAGGATCTTGCTAGATCTAGATCTTGGAGTTTCTTGGTGTTTCTCCTCACTTTGTTCTTCCTCCCTTATTCCCCCAATAGCTTCTTCTAGCTTTGTTGAAATTTGGGAGAGAAGAACTTGGGCATCCTAGTGGTGTTCTTAGCCATTGCATTAGGTGCATCGGTTGTGCTCTCTCCGGGGTTTCGATCTCGTAGGGTGTGTGTGTTCCTCCGTAGTGGTGTTCTTGCCTTAGTGGCCATCTTGCCTCTTGTGGCGCATCGCATCCTTGGTGGAGTGTGTTAGCCTCTTGTGGCGCATTGCATCCTTGGTGGAGTTGGTTTCCTTGGTGGAGTGTGTTAGCCTCTTGTGGTGCATTAGCATCCTAGGTGGAGTGTGTTTCCTTGGTGGTGTGTGTTGCCTCTTGTGGCCGTGTACTTGAGAGCCTTCGTGTTGTGGAGTTGCCTCAAGGTTGATACTTGGGTGTTTGCCCAAGCTTGTACGGGTTCGGTGACCACCCTCAAGGGTCCCTTAGTGGATCGAGGCTTTCCTTTGGTGGAAAGGCTCGAGGAGAATACGATGGCCCTAGTTGGCTTCTTGGAGTGCCTCGTGCCTCCACACCGCTCCAACGGAGACGTAGCACCCTTGGGTGTGAACTTCGGGATACATCGTCGTCTCCTCGTGCACCGGTTACTTCTCAACCCGAGCTCCTTTACCTATGCGCTTTACATTGTGATATCTATCATGCTTGATGCTATGCCTATCTTTTTATTACCTTGTTGCTCATCATGCTAGCATAGGTTGTTGGAGCACTTAGGCAAACCCCTAGTTGATAGGTCTTGAGCTAAACTAGTAAACACATGAGTAGTTTTATTCCGCCTAGTTTAGCTCTCAAGTAGAAGTTTTTATACACCGCCTATTCACCCCCCCCCCTCTAGGCGACGTCCTAGTACATTCAACCGGTACTACAATGGATACTGTTAAGTTAAACTTCCACCTAGAACTCTATGTTACACTAGATTGCTACTTAGGTAGTGGACTAGCCTTGAAGTGCAAGTCTTCTGCGAACCAAGCTTCACTGATAGTAGTAGCCTATCGCAGGGCTTTCCCGCGGTTGGAGCTTATGCGTCATACTTCATGGCCTTACATGAGATTATTATGTAGCACGCAGCTTCCATGGACTGCGATGTTTAACAGTCAAACTCATATATATAGGTGTGTTCTTCAAAGAATATTCTGTAGGATAACATCTATGCTTAAATAAGCCACTTAGACACATTAAGATAATCTATGCTTAAATAAGCCCCATAGGACACATTAATATAAAATCATCCTGCCTTGCAGACTAGTAAAGTATTGCATCTTCAGGAAGTGGTATCATATAAATACTAAGGATACTTTCCTCTCAGTTGAAATATAGCTTGTCTCCTAATTCTAATTCACGGGATCTTCAATCACATAGAGTAGATTAACACTTTGAAAAACTTATACGGTGGGTCTCATACCCATCTCTAGTGATGAATTATCTATCACAATACGTGATAGATCCATTGTCAAGGGTTCTACAAAGTTTCTATATTTATGGATGTAATCCAACACAATAACTCTGGAGTTTCTCATTTTTATGACATATTTTAACCTCCTCTTAATATGCCTTGATGACTTCGTATTGTCCTTAGAATTGTTTACATTGATGATCACTGATAACTGCAAGAACATGGATCAGTTGTAGCTAGTTTCAAAATAAGAGTATCGAACCACGAGGAGCTACTAGTTAGGGTCTTAATACCCCTTGCTACTTTCTACCAAAGATTACTTAATAATTGTTTTCTAATCTTAAAATGCTTAAAGAGGCGTGTTGTAAATGGTTGCAAATAAAGTAAATAAAGCAGTAAAACGTTGTAAGAAATGGGTTGAAACTTAATAAGACAAAGTGTTCTCAGGGATTTTTGGATCCACCTCTAGCACTAGGATTCATGTTAGTTAAGATAAAATATACTTTTAAGCATGTTGTGTGTGGGAGAGCTCCGTAATAAGATGCGCCCAGAAAACCATCGGTCACCGCATCTCTAAATAATCACAACATCTAGCCTTCTGCAGCCACATATGGACTAACGCTATTAAGGGGTGTACCCTGCGGTCATCGATATGAGCTTTGTGAATTCCTCTTATCCCCCTTATCCATGTGTCAAAGTGTCGATACGGTAATGTTACTTCCCGCAGATCACTTTACCACACTTCAAAGAGTAGTTCCCTCTCAAGACCAATAGGCATATATTACATGGTGCACAACACGCAATATCAAGAGAGAAAACTAATACACATTAATACTTAAAACCATAGATCATCTTAGATTGTCTCATATTCATGCTGGGATTTCTCCATCTCCCCAAGAACTAATGAGACTACTCACACATGGAGACAATCAAGAACATCATCATAATCTTGTGCAAGGAATTAAAGGAAATGAACGAACTCGAATACAAATCCACAATAGCAACAAAGATTACAACTATGGTTGGGGGATGATGATGGTGGAGGTGCAGCGGTTGATGATGATGAATGGAATGATGCCTTGTCCTCCGAGGATCCACGTAGCGGCCCGGATCTTGTCTTCTCCGAAGTTCCTTCTTGAGATCTAATCTGGGGCAGTGTTTCACAGTTTCGCAGAGCTGTGTGTGTCTGATCTCTGAACCGTCTGCGGGAGGTGAAAGTATTTGACGAGGCAGTGCTCCTGGAGGGTGGTACGGGCGGACGGTACGAGCGGGGCTTGCCCATACCGATGCTTGTTAAAGCTCCTAGAAGCTGTCCTCGCATTGTCCTTTCGCCTAGGTGCATTATTAAGTGCAAAAATGATTTCTATCACGTCAAAATGCTAGAAAATGACAGTTTTCATTAATATTTCATTATTGACTTATTATTTTGAGATCCTGTGTAGACAAGCATAAAAGGGCGCGATAGCGCGGTGAAATACAAAAATCCTACACTACTTGATGATATCTTGATAAAATAATAATGCAAAAACATGCTAAAAATGCACTCATCAACTTCCCCAAGCTAGACTCTCGCTCTTCCCCGAGCAAGACAGGAGTTTAATGGACAGAGTCATCTTTGTTCATGAAACGAGAGTCGTTAAAACAAATAAGGCATTTTTCAAGAACGAGGATTATAAAATCGGATGTAAAACTAGAGCATGATGACATCATAATATTCTCAAATTCAAATGAGTTAAAGGCCTCCACACCTTTTGAAGTTTAATAAAAGACAAGAAGATTACTTTATCTAAATATCATAAAATCATGAAGTTGGCTTTTCTTTATGAATCTCACTAGTAACTCTTTTTATTTTTGCACTTCTCTTCCCTTCTTTATTTCTCATTTTTCCTTTTCTTTCTTTCTATGGTTTGCTTTTTCACGCGAAGGAACCAATGATCATAAAATACTTTGTAAATAATTTTCCTATATCCTATCAAAGCTTTCTGGTGTGGAGGACCATAAAATCATTATCATGATATAAGTACAATTATACTCATCCTAATTCATACATCTAATTCAATACTCATAATTCAATCACACTTCAGATAAGATAACGGCTCAAGATTCATTGGATAAAAACCATATACTTTTAGAGGGAAACTAAACAAGTGCTAATGCAATCCTTATTGAAATTCAAACTAAATGCATGCTGGAAAGTAAATATTTAAACTAAAGGGATGGATGACAAGGTTTTATTGATCTCCCCAAGCTTGGAATCAAGCCGGGTGGGATCAAATAATCCTTGCAATTATTTGATACCGTTGCAGCTTCAAGGTAGATGGATGGCGTTGGAGAAGGCTGCACGGAGCTTCCTGTTTGAGTCCTCTAGAGTAGCTATGCGACTAATAGCACTGTGCAATTCATAGCGCGTGGAGTTCACTGCTTCGGTCATTGCCTTCACCACTTTATTGAGTTCCTTCTTCTCGGCCAAGTCCAGGAGACGCCGGCGCACAACCTCCCGATGGATAAGCTCATGATTTTGATGCTTTTCCAGCAGGCTAAGGCATAGGTTGGTCCTCATAGGCGGCTTGACTGGCGAGGTAGGATCATCCTTAAGCATGAAGCCCCATTCATCCATGGGCTTCACGCTTATGAGAGCGTTCAGCGTCATCTTCTTTGTTGTGGAAGTATGGGCGGTAGTCTCCTCATAAGTTCCTGCATCAACATCATTATGCTTACGTTTTGGCGACGCATAGTGAGTGGCGATGAGCTTTAGGGATTCCACGCGCCCCTTTCAGTGCGGCTTCTTGGCTTCATCCTCGTCTTCTGGAGTCACCATAGCCAGGTATGGCTGCGTCCAGCCACATGGAGTTTGATCATGAACGATTGATTGTCTTCTTCATACGAGTCATAGTATATCTCGCGCTTCCTCGAGCTGAAACCTTGAGCTTCACGCTTGTCATCCTCTTGGGACGAGGTCTCGGAGTTGTCCCATGATGGAGGCATGAGGTCGAAAGGCTTCCCTTTTCCAGGAGCTATGTAACGCATCTTTTGGTGAAGATCTGAAAAGATGGAGAATGAGAGGCTTTGGGAGGCCTTGTCAGGGGTGAAGCGGAAAGAAATCCCATGGGTTTGGAGTTTATAGTCGCACGGAAAAAGAATTCCAATAAATTGGAAAGAGATAAACTTGAAAAAGGAAATTCTGGGCAGCACGACAGTTCCGGTACGGGCGCGGACCGTACCGTCCGCTCGTACCCGAAATTTTGCCAAAATTCGAAACCGACAAAGTCGGTTCGGTACATAAAGCCGACTGAAACAAGGGTAAAAAGTGTGCATGAGCACCGTAAAATAAAATCCTATGTCTACTTATGCAAAAAAAACAAGAGGAAAATATGCTTCAAATATGGACTCATCGATACACACTTGTTAGCTTCATTTACAACAAAACATTCAACATTCAATGTCCTTTAGAACCTCTTGAACCACTTTTTAGAAGCTTTCTTTATACCATATAAAGACTTCAACAACTTGCACATCTTTCCTTCTTGACCATTTACTACAAAATCATTTGGATCCTCCATGTAATATATTCGTCCAACTCTCCATTTAGGAAGTCATCTTAGCATTCATTTGATGAAAAAGAAGACCATATGAGGGAGCCAATGATAGTAGTACTCGAATGGTAGTCAATATGGCTATAGGTGAGTAAGTATCAAAGAAATATTCACCTTCTTTTTTGGTATAACCCATGTCCACAAGCTGTGCCTTGTACTTTTCAGCATTACCATTGGGTCTAAGCTTTTTCTTAAACAACCACTTACATCCTACATGTTTTCACCCATAAAGACAGTCCATGATCTCCCAAGTTAGATTAGCGAAAATGTAATCCATATCAGTACGAACATTTTCCTTCCAATAGTCATCATGGGGGGAGCATAGGCTTCTAAAATAGAAGTGAGAGTATCATCCACGAGGTACACAACAAAATCATCACCATAGGATTGTGCAGTCCTCTGCCTTTTGCTTCTTCATTGTTATCTTTCTTAGGATTTTCAAGGTGTTATATCAAAATGGTAGGTTCAGGAATCGTTGCTAATTTCTGACTATATGTAATAGGCATCTCCTGATTTGCTGAGCTACGAATATCCTTCATGTGAAATATGTCCTCAAAGAAAGTCGCATCGTTTGACTCCATGGTTGTACCAACATGCATGCCGGATACCCAAGATTTTACTATCAAGCATATATCGCCAATCCTAGGAAAAGCATAACCTAGAAAACCACATTCCATGATTTTTAGCCCAAGCTTGGGCTTCTTGGAAATTGACACATTGACTTTCGTCAAATCGGCTCCAAGTAGGTAAGAGAGTTTAAATCTTTTCTTCTCACATTCCTCGAATGAAGTTATTTCTTTATTCTTCCTAGGAAATCAGTTGAGGCATGACATAGTCAATATCTCCTCCCCCACCATGCCTTGGAGAGACCCGATGCATGTACCATGGCGTTAACCAAATTGGTTAGAGTATGGTTCTTTCTTTAGGCCAACCCATTTTACTAGGGTGAGTAGGGAGGTGTCCTCTCCTGGATTGTACTATATTCCACCCAAAACCCTAATACTCTCCACCACGATGAGACCTAAGCCGCTTGATTTATCGATCAAGTAGATTTTTCTTTCAGCTTTATAAATTTTGAAGAAATATAGAGCCTCATATTTAGATTTCAGGAGATACACATAGCAATATCTAGTATAGTCATCACTCAGCGTCATGTGGTATTTCTTTCCACCTTTTGCCAACAAGATATTCATCTTACAAAGATCTGAATGTTTCAGTTCTAGAGATGCCAAATGTCTTTCCCTCTACAATCGATGATACCTGCGTGGTTGCTTATCTCACACACATACTTGACACTTAGAACCCTTGACAATAGTGAAACTCGGGATTAAATTCATTTTATCTAGTGATGAGTACATACTCATGGAATATGATGATTGTACATGCTTGAGCTGGAAAGAAATATTAAGTCTAGTTGACGATTACTATAAGGTGAATTCTTTCCTGGTTGATAGTAATGCTTTGATTTATGAGAACGTTATACTACCTAAGTCTATGCACTTGTGTATGATTAGGTTCGATAGAGAGGCAAGCATTTCACGGGAGAGAAGAGAAGTTTGTCGTGAAGGAAATCTCTATGTGCGAGGGAGGAGCGGGAGGCAGGCGCAACATGGAAGGAGGTCACCCAGCGGCACTACCGACCAAGTTAAAATCAGTTTGGATTCGGTTCGGACAAACAGAAGTTCTGATTTTGAAACGGACGTGGTTTCTTCATAAGAACTCCAAATCAGGCAAATAAGGACTCATTGGAAAGATAATTTCATGTCCTTTCCAATGAGTAGACCCACACATACCGGCTCGTCACATATAATTCGTGCTTGCCAAAACAAGTCGACGGTCATTTCTGCCAGTTTCCAGATATGGGGTTTTCAAGTTAGGGAAGTTATAGATATGATAGATTTCAACCACAACCCTATGTTGGACGTCCAGTAGCCTTTATATATGCTTGTAAGTCATGGCTTTTGGGTTTAGACCATGTTTAAGATAAACCCTAGTTCATAGTTGATTGCTACGCAATACTATTGAATCATACTCTCCAATTCGTATTGATCTGGAGTTTTACCCGCAACAATTCGTTTCAATCTGGTGTTTGTGCTACTGAAAGTTTGTGTGATCTGCTATTCCATTGTGAATTAGAAGATTGCAATCTACCGCTTCGTGGTCAGCGGCTACGTGCGCAAGTGTGTGGAATTGCGAATATCTTGTAGGGTTGAGAGCTGTTGCATTGGCGAAAGGGACCAATTGAGAGACTTCATCGACGTCATACAAGTTATCATCCATTTATCCTCGTGTTCACCGCTGTGTTCATCACGTGTTCACCACCACCCCGTCGCTTACTGAGAAGATCGGGCAACCCCTTATCATCCTGGTATCATATTTCAGTGTTTCTTCGGTAGGCCATCCACAATCCACCCCATAGTTGAGTTGTGAGTGTTTCCTATACAGAAAAAGCCAAAAATATTAGGGTTTGCAGTTTTCCATAGCCTTAGATTGCATCAACTTCAAGTTTTAGTTGTTGTTCGTATTTAGTTTTTGATCCAATCTAGTGTCTGCCGTGGTTCTGTCGTGGCACAGTTTTTGGTCGTTTTTTTGCCGTGACAGGAATTTCTGCTGTGAATCATGTCGTGGTTCTGCCGTGGCACCATTTTCTGTCAGTTTCTCTGTCGCGACACAGTTTTCTGTCGTAGGTCGTTTTTTCTTACTGTTTATTGCTCCGAGTCCACATAGCGTACAGTTTGCTTTATATCTGAACCATAGACACAGCCTTTCGATATACTGGACTAGGAACTTGCCCACAAGAGACCAGTTTTACCGCTCGACAGGCTCCTCGTTAGGGTTTTGGTACTTTGCAATTTCTGTTGGCCGTGTTACAAAGAGTAGAGTAAAAAAACAAATGAGAAAATATAAAAGAAGCAAAAAGAGAGCTACACAGCTGTGTTGTGATAAAAAGAAAAAAAAAGTGAAGACAAAAAGTGAAATGCTAGTAAGATCAAGTGAAGGCCTAGTTTACTTTTCTGCACCTGTAGTTGAGCAATCTTGTGCCTGTATCGTTGATCTTTGCTAGTGTCTCTCGAGTGCATTGCAATCTTTTTATCCATATAGTTGCATTGCCATATTTATCTCCTTGTGTGAGTTTCATAGGGTGTTTTCTACGGTCAGCGCTAGAGCTTGTTATTGGTGCACATAGGTAGCCTACCTTCAGCCCGACATATATCCTGCTTTGTCGTGTGATTGTTCTTATACCCTTGATATTCGCTTCGGTACATCCTTGCACTAGTTGTCAATCCAAGTGATTGATGGGATTCGTAGCATAGAAAACAAAAAATTCCTACCGCAAGAACGAATAACAAGTCAAGATCCAATCTAGTAGATGGTAGCAACGAGAAGATCATGAGACTAACTCTCGAAGATTCCAAAGCCTACGAGATTAGATCTCGTTGTTGATGTAGTCGATCACTTTCCGCTTTCAAAAGAGCGTAGAAGATCTTGGCGGTGCCACAGTCGGGCAGCACCTCCGTACTCGGTCACACGTTCGGTGTTGATGACGACGTTCTTCTCCCCGTTCCAGCGGGCAGCGGATGTAGTAGATCCTCCTCGGAATCCCGACAGCACGACGGCGTGGTGGAGATGGTGGTGGAGATCTCCGGCAGGGCTTCGCCTAAGCACTACGGGAGAATCGGGAGGAGGGAGGTGGCTAGGGTTTGGGGAGAGGGGGCACTTGGGGCGCCGGCTTTGATGCCCTTGGGTGGTGCGGCTGGTGTGGAGGCCGGCCCCCTCCCTCTCTCCCTCATTATATAGGTGGAACCCCAAGGGTTAGCCCAAAGATTCGAATAAGAGTCCAACTCAAAAACTTACCAAAGGGTGAAATCTAGGGGGAGTGGGACTCCCCCCCCCTTTTCTTCTTCCTTGGCCGGCCAAGGTGGTGGAGTCCACCATGGACTCCACCTTCCCTCTTGGTTGGCTGGTTAGGGTTGGTGGAGTCCATCCGGGACTCCACCTTCAATGGTGATTTCTTCCGGAAGGTTTAATTTAGAACATTCTAGCGCCTTCCATAAATGCACCGGATCATTTCCAAACTTGGAAGTGACTTCCTATATATGAATCTTATTCTCCGGACCATTCCGGAACTCCTCGTGATGTCCTAGATCCCATCCGAGACTCCGAACAACATTCGAACTCCGTTACGTATTCCATATCTACTTAAAACGACATCAAACCTTAAGTGTGTCACCCTACGGTTCGTGAACTATGCAGACATGGTAGAGACTCCTCTCCGACCAATAACCAATAGCGGGATCTGGAGATCCATAATGGCTCCCACACATTCAACGATAACTTAGTGATCGATTGAACCATTTACATACGATACCGATTCCCTTTGTCACGCGATACTTTACTTGTCCGAGGTTCGATCATCGGTATCTCCATACCTAGTTCAACCTCGTTACCGACAAGTACTCTTTACTCGTACCGTGGTATGTCATCTCTTGTGACCTAGTCACATGCTTGCAAGCTCATCAGACGACATTCCACCGAGAGGGCCCAGAGTATATCTATCCAGTCATCGGGATGGACAAATCCCACTCTTGATCCATATGCCTCAACTCACACTTTCCGAATACTTAATCCCATCTTTATAACCACCCATTTACGCAATGGCGTTTGATGTAATCAAAGCATCCTTCCGGTGTAAGTGATTTACATGATCTCATGGTCGAAGGACTAGGTAACTATGTATCGAAAGCTTATAGCAAGTTGAACTTAACAACTTGATCTCATGCTATGCTTACTATGGGTGTGTCCATCACATCATTCACCTAATGATATGATCTTGTTATTAATAACATCCAATGTTCATGATCAGGAAACCATAATCATCTACTAATAAACAAGCTAGTTAAATGAGAGGCTTACTAGGGACACTGGTTGTTTACACAACACACATGTATTAATGTTTCCGGTTAATACAATTATAGCATGGAGTGTAACATTTATCATGAACACTAAGATATAACAATAACTATTTTATTATTGCCTCTCGGGCATATCTCCAACAGTGGTAAGCAATACTAATTCGTTTTGGAGCGGTAAGATTTACCTTTCTTATAAGTTTTGAGTGAGTTGTGAGAGTACCACCACATATTTTTTCTTTTTTTTGCACTAATCTACTAATCATGTCTTCTAGTGATTTTGATGTGATGCGGAAAAAGGAGTTTCCGATACGTGTGAAGTCTTCTTGCAGCAACACCTTCTGGGAGCAAGATTTTGATAGGGAGCCTAAAGCTGGTTTGTTTCACTTCAACGCAGACATTGTTCATACACCTGTTGCTATTACCATTGACAATAGTTCTTTCACAACCCTGATTAGTATTGACATTGTGCAGAAGTTACATCTGATTACAATTACAAATCGTTGGCCATTTATGTTAACTATTAATTATCATCAAGTGCTAATTACTAAGACTGCATTTGTTCCAAAAACCATTTATGGCCATACTGTAGAAGCTATATGTAATGTGTTTCCTAGAACACTAAAATTTTGTCATCTAATGTTGGGAAAAACTTGGTGTGATAGATTCAAAGTTGTTTTTGGTGGTGTTCATCCGGATCGTACTATCTTTTGGAATGGGAAAAACATGTGGTTATACCATACACACATTAAGAAATTTCAAGAGGTTAGGAGTCGAGACTTATGTCCTCATGTACACACCAACACAAAAACAAAAGCTGATCATATAGTTGAAAAACTAAGAGTAGGAGTTGTGGAAACATGTGAGGTTTCTACTAACGTAACTATCTCTACTCCTAGTGTTGTTTCTTGTGATATGCAGGTTTCTTTTGAAGAAAGGGAGCCACTTGTGTGACAACCTGCATCACCAGACCATGCATCATCATGTGAGAAAGATGTTTCAGTGCCTACTACATCTGAGGAGGATGACATTTTAGATGATACTGATTTGGGGCTGCACCAAGCCAATGAGATATTCAGTATTGATTTGGAGCTACAGCCGGTACATACGACTGAATGTTGTGAGTCTACTCCTTTGTTGCTTCCTGATACGTCCAAAATGTATCTATTTTCCCGAACACTTTTGCTATTGTTTTGCCTCTAATTTGTGTATTTTGGATACAACTAACACGGACTAACGCTGTTTTCAGCAGAATTGCCCTGGTGTCTTGTTTTTGTGCAGAAACTCAACTTTCAGGAAAATCCCCGGAATTAATGTCGAAGGGCCTATTTTCCCAGAAGACTCACGGAGCCAGAAGGGCAGGCCAGGGGGAGGCTCGTGGCCTCCAGACCATAGGCCGGCGCGGCCTAAGGGGGGGCGCGCCGCCTTATGGTTAGGCCGCCTCGGCCAGTCTCCGACGCCCCCCTCTGGACTACTTAAGGTCTTTGACCTAAAAACACAAGGGGGTTAGACGAAATCGCCAGAAGACATCCAGAACACCGCCACCATCGCGAAACTCCGTCTCGGGACCAGAAACTCCGTTCTGGCACTCCGCCGGGGCGGGGAATTGGAGGAGATCATCGCCATCATCACCACCGACGCCTCTCCATCGACCAGCCATGTTTCCCCCATCCATGTGTGAGTAATTCCCCCGCTGTAGGATGAAGGGGATAGTAGGGATTGGATGAGATTGGTCATGTAATAGCATAAGATTGTTAGGGCATAGTGCCTAGTATCCGTAATTGGTACTTTTATGATATTGTTGCAACTTGTTATGCTTAATGCTTGTCACTAGGGCCCGAGTGCCATGATTTCAGATCTGAACATGTTATTGTTTCATGATGATATTCATTGTTTTATGATCTTACCTGCAAGTTGTATACACATATTGCTGTCTAGAACCCGAGGCCCCAAAGTGATAGAAATTGGGACAACCGGAGGGGAAGGCGGTGATATGAGGATCACATGTGTTCACGGAGTGTTAATGCTTTGCTCCGGTGCTCTATTAAAAGGAGTACCTTAATTTCCAGTAGATTCCCTAGAGGCCCGGCTGCCACCGGCCCGGTAGGACAAAAGATGTTGTGCAAGTTTCTCATTGCGAGCACATACGACTAAATATGGAACACATGCCTATGGATTGTTTAGTACTTGGATACCGTTTTATTATTATCTGCAAATGCCCTACCTTGATTGTTACATGAGTTTCTCATCCATGCAACGCCCGTTCATCCATCCCTGTGCCTACAGTATTTTAATCCTGCTGTTTACTATAATCACTACTGCTGTCTTTGTTACACTGCTGCTGATATTTCACTACTGCTACTGCCATAAAACTATTGCTACTGATAAACTCTTGCGAGCAAGTCTGTTTCCATGTGCAGCTGAATTGACAACTCCGCTGTTAAGGCTTACAAATACTCTTTGGCTCCCCTTGTGTCGAATCAATAAATTGGGTTTTACTTCCCTCGAAGACTGTTGCGATCCCCTATACTTGTGGGTCATCACTTCCTTCATTGGATTTTATTTGCACATATACTTCAAAACCATGTGATGACGTGCAAATTTCGAATTTTGATCATGTGGTATTGATTACTCATAAGGAAGTACTTGCTAAACTACCACCTGATAATATTGTGTCTTATATCATGTTAAATGAACCTATGAGTATGGAAAGTGCTATGGACAAGATTTCTGAAATTTCATATGTGAATTCTAGAACTTATGCATGTTCTTTCATGTTTAATCTTATTGGTGACTATAACATCGATGGGAAATTCTGGTAGATCACATATGCATTACTTGTGATAGAATGACTTAATTAAAACTTGTTGTTTTCAAACCTATATGCTATGTGATAGAATCTTTTTGCTGCGGGATGTTACATAATTTCCATGATAGTATGGATATTGATTCTGTTTTATGTGATAAGCTACAACCAACGAGAGTAATTTTACCTTTGTTGGCTTGTTCTAATCTTGCGAGAAGGGAATCATATTTCAAACATTCATTGTGTTTGTCCCAATACATGTTGCATTCATATGCTACAGATTTATACTTCCCTTATATTTGCAAACTGAGTTGCATATCATACACTATGAGTTTTGGTCAGGATCATATATCTATTTGTTATATATATCAGAGTAGCGCAGTAAAAGCATGGTATCCAACATCTATACATTTGAATATTTTGGATTGGTTTGACCTTGTTCATAATAAATTTGATCATAGATCATCCGTGAGGATATTGGATTTAATACTGAACAATAATGCTACATATATAATTTTTCTTGATTGTGTTCATGATTATGTGTGCTTCACTCATATATGCAAGATAAGTTGTATTCTGAATTATGGGACTTTCAATTGTGTACACAACAATGAAACAACAAGTTATATCTACATATATTGTGCGTACATGTTGTTCTTTTTGTTCCTTCCACTTTCAGCTTACCTAAAGCCGAGGAAGGCTTTTCTTGAAGAAAGGGAGGATGATGAAGACGTACTCATGGAATATGATGATTGTACATGCTTGAGATGGAAAGAAATATTAAGTCTAGTTGACGATTACTATAAGGTTTCGTTCCTGGTTGATAGTAATGCTTTGATTTATGAGAACGTTATACTACCTAAGTCTATGCACTTGTGTATAATTAGGTTCGATGGAGAGGCAAACTCCCCCTTCATCCATGATCGAGGTACATTCTCTTCAACGCTTTAGTAGGGAAGATATTCCGTACTCAAAACCTCCTGCTCAATGTTTAGATGAGTTTGATAATTATATTGTTAAGCAAGATAATTTTAATATGATAATAGAGAATCATTTAATGGAAAATTCTCGAGCTATTAGTGAATTGCATGGTATTGTGGAGAGAACCTCCAATGATGTTAAGATGCTTGTTAAACATTTTCATATGGTTCAAACTCAAATTGATCAACTCACTAAAGTGCAAAATGACTTGTTAAAAATAGTTCTAAAGAAAAACATGCTTATGAAGTAACAACTAGAGGCGGTGTTTCTACTCAGGATCCTCTATATCCCGAGGGGCATCCCAAAAGAGTTGAACAAGATTCTCAACGAACTGAAACTAGTGCTCCTTCTAAGAAAAAGAAAAAGAAACATAAAACTGTTGTAGAATCCTCTGAGCCTGTTAATGATCCTAATAGTATTTCTATTTCTGATGCTGAAACCGAAAGTGGTAATGAACATGATAAAGATAATGATAAGAATGATGCTTCTGATAAAGAAGAGGTTGAAGATGAACCTGAAAAGCATGCTAAAAATAAAAAGTATACTAAAGAAGATTTTATTGCTAAGAAACATGGTAATGAAAAGGAACCTTGGGTTCAAAAGCAAATGTCTTTTCCTGCTAAGAAACTAAAATCAAAGGAAGAAGAACACTATAATAAATTTTGTGATTGGATGAAACCTTTGTTCCTGCAAATCCCTTTGACTGATGCTATTAAACTGCCTCCTTATTCAAAGTATATGAAAGATATTGTCTCTAACAAAAGGAAAATTTCTAATGAGGAGATCTCCACTATGCTTGCTAATTACTCTTTCAATGGCAAAGTTCCAAAGAAGCTGGGCGACCCAGGTATACCGACTATTCCTTGTTCCATCAAGAATAATCACTACAAGAAAAGTTCTGATAGACAACGTCTCAAAATCGTCCGCTAAGGGGTATTTTTCGTCGCCCATGGGCCTAACCCGACGATATGGGTTCTGTTGTGGAAACTGCGTCGAGGCAAAGTCCAACGACGTTTTTTCGGTCCGTCGCGCTTGGGCGCCCTTCCGCCACGGAAAATCGGACCGTTG
>NC_061513.1:337567821-337645030 GCF_022539505.1 Lolium rigidum | reverse complement strand
ACTTGCATATTTGCATTCATCATATTACTTTGTGTTGACAATTATCCATGAGATATGCATGTTACAAGTTGAAAGCAACCGCTGAAACTTATATCTTCCTTTGTGTTGCTTCGATGCCTTTACTTTGAACTTATTGCTTTATGAGTTAACTCTTGTGCAAGACTTTTGATACTTGTCTTGAAAGTACTCTTCATGAAAAGTTTTGCTATATGTTATCTATTTGTTAGCAACTATAGATCATTGCCTTGAGTCACTTCATTCATTTCATATGCTTTGTAATAGTATGATCAAGGTTATGTAAGTAGCATGTCACTACAGAAATTATTCTTTTTATCGTTTACCTGCTCGGGACGAGCAGGAACTAAGCTTGGGGATGCTGATACGTCCCCGACGTATCCATAATTTCTGTCGTTCCATGCTTGTTTTATGACAATACTTACATGTTTTGCTTGCACTTTATGATGATTTCATGCATTTTCCGGAACTAACCTATTAACAAGATGCCACAATGCGCGTCTCGTTTTCTCGCCGTTTTTGGTTCCGTAAAGGCTGTTCGGGCAATATTCTCGGAATTCGACGAAACGAAGACCAAACCTCCTATTTTTCCCGAAGCATCCGTAACACCGAAGAAGAGTCGGAGAGGGGCCGAGGGCCACCACACCATAGGGCGGCGCGGCCCGGCCCGGGCCCGCGCCGGCCCGTGGTGTGGCGCCCTCGTGTGCCCCCCCGCGCCGCCTCTTCGCCTATAAAATCCCTTTCGACCTAAAAACACCGTAACTCTTGACGAAACTCCGTAAAGACTCCAGGGGCGCCGCCACCATCGCGAAACTCCAACCCGGGGGACAGAAGTCTCGTCCCGCACCCCGCCGGACGGGGAAGTGCCCCCGAAGCCATCTCCATCAACGCCATCGCCTCCATCATGCTCCGTGAGTAGTTCCCCCATGGACTACGGGTTCTAGCTGTAGCTAGTTGGTATTCTCTCCCCCATGTACTTCAATACAATGATCTCATGAGCTGCCTTACATGATTGAGATTCATCTCGATGTAATCGGTGTTGTGTTTGCTCGGGATCCGATGGATTGTTACGTTATGATTGTCTATCTACAAAGTTTATGAAGTTATTGTTGCTGCAATCTTGTTATGCTTAATGCTTGTCACTAGGGCCCGAGTGGCATGATCTTAGATTTGAGCTCTATACTTATTGCTTAGATTGTATCTACAAGTTGTATGCACATGTCACCGTCCGGAACCAAAGGCCCCGAAGTGACATAAATCGGGACAACCGGAGGGGATGGCGGTGATGTGAGGGACACATGTTTTCACGTGAGTGTTAATGCTTTGCTCCGTGCTCTATTAAAAGGAGTACCTTAATATCCAAGTAGTTTCCCTTGAGGCCCTGGCTGCCACCGGCTGGTAGGACAAAAGATGTTGTGCAAGTTTCTCATTGTGAGCACGTACGACTATTATTGGAAAACATGCCTACATGATTAATGATCTTGATATTCTGTCTTAATGCTATTTCAATCCTATCAATTGCCCGACTGTAATTTGTTCACCCAACACTTGTTATTGGAGAGTTACCACTAGTGTAGATAGCCGGGAACCCCGGTCCATCTTTCATCATCATATACTCGTTCTACATGTCAACTAGCTTCTTCGGTGCCATTGCTCTCATATTACTATTACCGCCGTTGTGTTACTGTTACTATTGCTCTCATATCACCGCTACTTTCACATCACCCCCGTTGCTAGTGCTTTTCCAGTGTAACTGAATTGACAACTCAGTTGTTAAGGCTTATAAGTATTCTTTACCTCCCCTTGTGTCGAATCAATAAATTTGGGTTTTACTTCCCTCGAAGACTGTTGCGATCCCCTATACTTGTGGGTCATCACCTTACATGATTGAGATTCATCTGATGTAATCGGTGTTGTGTTTGTCGGGATCCGATGGATTGTTACATTATGATTGTCTATCTACAAAGTTTATGAAGTTATTGTTGCCGCAATCTTGTTATGCTTAATGCTTGTCACTAGGGCCCGAGTGGCATGATCTTAGATTTGAGCTCTATACTTATTGCTTAGATTGTATCTACAAGTTGTATGCACATGTCACTGTCCGGAACCAAAGGCCCCGAAGTGACGAAATCGGGACAACCGGAGGGGATGGTAGTGATGTGAGGATCACATGTTTTCACGGAGTGTTAATGCTTTGCTCCGGTACTCTATTAAAAGGAGTACCTTAATATCCAAGTAGTTTCCCTAGAGGCCCGGCCGCCACCGGCTGGTAGGACAAAAGATGTTGTACAAGTTTCTCATTGCGAGCACGTATGACTATATATGGAAAACATGCCTACATGATTAATGATCTTGATATTCCGTCTTAATGCTATTTCAATCCTATCAATTGCCCGACCGTAATTTGTTCACCCAACACTTGTTATTGGAGAGTTGCCACTAGTGTAGATAGCTGGGAACCCCGGTCCATCTTTCATCATCATATACTCGTTCTACATGTCATTGGAAGTAGTATCAACTATCTTCCGGGTGCCATTGCTCTCATATTGCTATTACCGCTGCCGTGTTATCAGTTACTATTGCTCTCATATCACTCGCTACTTTCACATCACCCTTGTTGCTAGTGCTTTTCCAGTGTGCAGCTGAATTGACAACTCAGTTGTTAAGGCTTATAAGTATTCTTTACCTCCCCTTGTGTCGAATCAATAAATTTGGGTTTTACTTCCCTCGAAGACTATCGCGATCCCCTATACTTGTGGGTCATCACATACCGGGGGTCATCCCCCCAACATTAGTCCCCGAAGCTGGTATAGTCTGGCGGATTCTATCCAACAGACCATGCCAGGTTCTCACGTCTTCGGATACCGGTTTAATCTATCCGGCGCTGAGCTTGGATCCGGCATCTTTGCCCGGACTATTGTTATCTCTCTTTGCAAGACATTTTCCGGTACCCTATCCTCCGGCATCTTAGTCATTAAACACTTCCTCGGCGAAGTCGAGAATATCTCGGGTCCCGCGCCTGTCAGTGACATGCGCACTGTGACTGACGCGTCAGTGTCAGGGGTCACTTCCCTTCGACTCCCGCGCGCGTATTAACTGCCTCACAGCGAATCCTGGCCACCGTTCTGGATCCGTGTGCACTTCCCTGTGGCCTTCTGTTTTTACGCGTGTATCGCTACACCACGTGGCGGCCCGCGGAGCGAACCGTCGCGGCCCACGGTCCGAACCACCGCGGCCCAGCGGTTTTCGGCCCACTTCTCTCTCTTCCCTTATAAGGCGAAACTGCCCCTTCTTCTTCCTCTTCTCGCATTCCCCACTTCTTCGCGCACAGTGCCCTTGCTCTCTGCGTCTCCGCCGCTCCGTTCGTCGTTCGAGACCCGCCGCCCGGCGAACCTCCGCTAGTGCTTCGCCGGACATCGCCGAACTTCTCCGCGTGAAGAACCTCTGCGGCGCTCCTCCAGCGGCCGCGGCATTGGTGCCTTCTCAAGCTCTTCCTCACCTCGCCGCCGACGGACTTCCCTACTAACCGCAAGCTCGCCATTCCACCGGCGAGCGACTTCCTCTGCTACTCCGCCGCCTCAGGTTAGGCCCAATCTTCGTGTAGCCCTCTCTTGCTTGCTTTCCAGATCTCGAGTTGGTAGTATATTTACTTCTCCTTTTCTTTTGCTTTTCTCTTACTCGTAGATCTTTGCGAGGGGGTAAATCTTGGGATTTGTGTTTCTCTTCATCAAATCTCATGTCGAACGAGGAGTCTTCCTCTGCCTCTTCTTCTGCTTCTTCCTCTAGTAGCCGGCATAGCCAACCTTCCGATGGGTTGAGCGCCGATCTGGTCCAGATGGACATCGATTCCGGTAGCAATCAGGAAACCGGTAGCTCTAGCCAGGTTTCCGGCGTTAATCCTGCCGGCATCACACGCGGGGCCTGGATGGGCTCCAACGTTAGCCAGTATGAAATCGATTGGCTCTACCGGTCCAGGAGGATTCCGGAGTCAGTTATCTGCCGGCTTCCCGGTGACGAAATTGAACCGGTGCTCAATCCCGGTGAACATGTTGTTTTTCTCGCTCACTTTGAGCGCGGCTTCGGCCTTCCCGCCTCAGATTTTTTCCGTCAATTCCTTGACTTCTACCGACTCCAGCCTCACCATCTTCCCGGCAATGCCGTTTTCTACCTCTCTTGCTATGCCACCTTCATGGAGGCTTATATCGGCATTCGTCCCACTCGCGAGACGTTTGCCCGTTTCTTTGCTCTTCGGATCAATTCCGTTCGGGGCAAGGATATCCCTAAACCAAAACCCCCCGTACAATGCGGGTCTTGCATCATTGGCTCCCGCCAAGGGAGCCCTTTCTTCAAGTTTACCGGTCTCGAGTCATGCCGGTTATGGCAAGGGACCTTCTTTTACGTGAGGAACGACGGCGCCGCAGATCTCATCAATCTGCCGCCTTTTAATCCGGCGCCGCCCAGAAAAATCAACTGGAGCTACAACCCGAAAACGGATCATATCGAAACAAACCGGGTGGTACGCTTCATGAAGGAGCTGATGAAGGACACCAGCATCTGCTCTGATGACATTATCCGTGCCTTCATCTCACGCCGGGTGCTTCCTCTTAAGCGCCGCGTTCATAAGATGAGCGAGATGTATGGTCCCGGTGATCCTACCAAGATCACCGGACTTCCTCTCAGCAAAAAGGACGTTGTCCTCAAGGCTAGGCAGATCTGCCAGACTGCCATGCCAGATGATTGGGAATGGGGCCTCCGGCCCCTCAGTTCTACTAACCCTCCGACCCAAGAAGTAAGAAATTACGCAACTCGGGTCGGCTTACCGGTAACTTTCATACTGCGACTAACCCTTTTTTCTTTTGTTTTCAGGCTAAGGACCGCTTCCCCCGTATTGACTCAGACCGGCGGGGCCCTTGCCGGAAGCGCGCTCTTGACAAGTTCGACCCGGATCCCTTCATCCGTTGGCAGGATCTGAAGATGGGCCGGACTCCTGCCTCGCGCCTTGGCAAATCTCCACCGGAACCGGCCGGTTCGTCTGACGACCTGACCTTGCTTGAGGTAGCTCTTCTTTTTGATCTCTCATATTCTTCTGTTATTGTTTCTCTGTAGATGTTCCCTCAGCCAACATCAACCCACAGGTCCACGAGCACGTCGCTCCCCTGGGGGCCGAGGCAGGCCACGAGTTCGTGGAGAAACTCATGGTCCAAGGCCAGAAGAACAAGGCTCCGGCCTCTGATGCCGGTTCGAGCCAGGCCCCCGCCTCCAAACGCTTCCGGACTGAACCTGTAGCGGGGAAGATCACAGGCGTGAGGCGCTACAAGAGCAGGCAGATGCCGACCTCTTCTGGGTAAGGCCCCGTTTCTCTACTTGTTTTGTTTTTACCAAGTTCCTTTCCGGTTGCTTTTTTCCAACCCCTTCTTTTTCTCTCTTTCAGCCCCGCGCTCAAGCTTGGCTCTGCCGGACCTGCCAGGACCTCAACTCCTCCTCCTCACTCAAGCCCGGCACCATCTGGTGCCGGCAACACCTCTGCCTCCCCTCTGGGAGGCACCGCAAGTTCGGGGCGCGCGGCCCCTACACCGCCAGATCACCGCGCAGAGGAGGACCCTGTCTCCCCTCTCGAGAACCAAAACACCGGCGCCAGCGACATCGGCGCCGGAGAAGAAACTGCCGGGCGGGCGGAACCTCTGGTTCCTCCCGTCCTAGAGAAGAAAAAGAAGAAGAAGACCAAGAAGTCCTCCCCCTCCAAAGCCGCGCCGGAAGCTTCCGCGCCGGCAAGCTCCAACCCGGGCGACGCGCCTGACGCTCCCCCTTCTCCCAAAACTACGCCAACGCCACCGCCGGAAGCTCCACACACCGAGCCAGCCGGCGCCACTTCCACGGCGCTAGCGCCCAACACCTTGGCGCTCACCAAGGGGAAGGCAACGGCTCCTAGCGCCTCCTCCGGCGGCCAGCAGCCCTTGGTGCTGCACGTCTCCCGCGCCGCTAGCGCAGCCGGCGAGAAGGCCACCGGCCTGCTTGGCCGGATCACTTCGTTCCAGCGCGAAGGCCGGGAGCTGGGGCACTTGCTGCCTTACGCGGAAAAGTGGAATGCCGCGGACATGTCCAAGGCGACCCGCGGCCTGGGCAAGGACCGGCTACCGGCGCCTGACCCTGTTGGTGAGCGGAGCTCAGAAGAGCACTTCATGCGGCTTCGTCGGGCCGTCAAGGAGCTGGACAGCGCGTGGTTCGATGCCACGAACAACCTGATGGTAAGTCTTGCAAAGGCTGTTTCATCTTTTTGATTTATCTTGGTTCCTCCTCTTCTGGTTCTCTCATATCTTTCCCTGAACCTTCAACTTTATGCCGGTTTCTCTTTTTTGCTGAATCTTGTCTATCCTCCCAGTCCCCGAGTTTCGTGTTGAGAGCGTAGCTCTTAGCGCGAAACTTAACTGAAAACGCGCGAAACCGGCATAGCCAGTCCCCGAGTTTCGGGTTAAGATCTTTGCTCTTAGCGCGAAACTTAACTAGAAACGCGCGAAACCGGCATAGCCAGTCCCCGAGTTTCGGGTTAAGATCTTTGCTCTTAGCGCGAAACTTAACTAGAAACGCGCGAAACCGGCATAGCCAGTCCCCGAGTTTCGGGTTAAGATCTTTGCTTTTAGCTAACACCATTCCCTTGAACAGACCACGGCTGACGCTCGGAAGACCCTCTTTGAGGAGCTCCTTTGGGAGCACCGGGACCTCGCTGAGGCACACAGCAAGTGCCAAGGTAAACTTCTGCGCCTCCGGTATCTTTTCACCGGAAAGCTTTCTTTGTCTCAATACTTAACATTCATGATTTTTGTTTCAACAGCTATCCCGGAGGCTTCTATTGAGGCTCTCAAGACGCAGCTTGCCGCCGCCGAAGGTACAGCTTCCTGTTTTCCAGTTAACTTGCTTTTTCTACATTATGTCAATACAACTTTGCTAACACTTTCTTTCCGGGTTCCAGAGAAAAAGGACCAACTTATCCGGCAGCACCAGGAGGACCTGAGCGCCCAGGAGACCCACTACGGGGAGCTTAAGCGTCAGTATATCCAGCTTGGTCTTGATCATGCTAAGGCGCTGCAGGCTGCTGAGTCCGCTGCCGAGGCCAAGCTTCATGAGGCGCTGGAGGACGCCGGCAATGCCAATGTGGTATTGCAGGCTGAGCTGGAAGAGGCCGCCAAGGCGCGGAAGGCAGCCGAGGACAAGGCCGCGCGGCTGGAGGCGGAACAGAAGGAGTATGACCTTCTGGTTACGCAGACTGACGCGCTTGCCCTCCGTAAGTTTCTCTTTTTATTTTCCGGTTTCTGCTTATAAGCTTATCTCTTCCGGCAGCATTTGCTTAACTTCTTTCCTTCACCTTACAGGGCTTTTCCCGGACTCCCAGGCGTTTGCCGTGAAGAGGGTTGGAGAGCGCCGGGTTGCCCAGGCATACAAGAATCTGAGCGCGCCTTGGGACCCCTATGACCATTTGGTTGCGCTGAATGCGCGGGTTTCCCATATGCGCGCCATAGACCGGAACCTCTCCGACATCCCTGATGTGGCCACCCAGCTCTTCCGGACTCTCTGGCCTGGAGAAGAAGTGCCCGACACCTTTTCCCTCATCAGCGACCGCCTGAAAGGTGCCGGTAGAAGGATCCGGGAGTGGCAGTGCTCTGCTGCCCGTGCCGGAGCAGACTCAGCGCTTCGCGTTGCCTGCTCCTGGTACCCGGAGCTGGACCTGGACGTCTTCACCGGCGTGCGCGAAGGGGCTGAAACCGACCTGGACCCGGTCCTCACCGCTAAGCGGAAGGATCGAGCGTACCACATCGCGGAGTACGCCGAGATGCGCACCTTCATCCCCCCTCCTGCAGACGTCAAGGACTATCTGAGCGACGAGGAGGAAGGTGAAGACGCTGACGAGGCCGGAGCCGGCGACGCGCCTCCAGGTTGTTCTGATGCCAATGACGCTCCTTCCGACGCCCCTGTTGCTTGAAAGCTGCCTGTGATATGCTTACCCTGCTTGACTTGGAAACACTGCCCATTAAATTCTACCCCGGTATGCCGGGGTCTATGATGTAAGATAATACTTAAGCTCTATTTTGGCTGTGGTACAACTGTTTGTGCCGGTGTCTTGCACACCGGTAACTTATTAAGTTATGTTGGTTTGCTACTTAGCACTTTGCTTATCGTTTCGATTTTTGTCTTGCACTGCAATGATTCCGAAATTGTTTCCGCATCCAATTCGATGCACACTTGGCTCTTTTGCTTTGGCTCTGCCTACCTTCTCTGGGCGTTTTTGGCGTATGAGCACAAAGTTCTTTTACCAAGCAAGCACTTTCTTGAACTTAGAAATAACTCGAAATTTTTGCAAAAAACCGGTATAACCGGGGTTAGTTAAATTTTCCGGATTGTTCTTTCCCGCTCTCCCTCTTCGCAGTTCATGTGCTTATCCCCTACCGGTTTATCTTGCTTGCCATGAAGCCGGGTTGCGGACAGCAGCAGAGTCGAAGACTCCGGTAGGGTTTAGCACACTACTAAACCGGAAAGAAAAAACGTTCAATAAGCAACCGGTAAACTGAAAAAATAAACAAGTTACATGCAACTTTAGTGGGGTAGTCCCCGAGACTCATTCGAGGTTCCGACATCTTTTATTCATAGCAAATAAGGTACAAAAAGGAACTTCTTACACCACAACTTCAAGAGTAGAAAGGACGCAACAAAGCTACATTCCATGGACGCTTGGTCTCCTCTCCGGACCTGTCCGCCTTTCCTTTCTTCCATTCCTGTGCATCAATTAGGTAGTAGGCATCATTGTGGAGAGCCTTGCTCACAATGAAAGGCCCTTCCCACGGAGGGGAAAGCTTGTGCCGGCCTTCAGTGCGCTGCACTAGGCGTAGCACTAGGTCTCCTTCCCGGAACACTCTTGGGTTAACCTTCCGGCTGTGATAGCGTCTGAGGTTTTGCTGGTAAATGGCTGTTCTTGCCAAGGCTAATTCTCTTGCTTCTTCTAGCAAGTCCACATCGTTTTCTCGTGCCTCCTTTACCTCTTCTTCGGTATAGAGTTGCACCCTTGGTGAATCATGGAGAATGTCGGTTGGTATGACCGCTTCGCTCCATAAACCATAAAGAATGGAGTGTATCCGGTAGACCGGTTTGGAGTTGTTCTTATACTCCACATCACTGATGGTAGCTCATCGAGCCACCCCGGCGATTTTTCCACCGCATCGATGAGTCTTGGTTTGATACCGGAAAGTACCAAAGCGTTTGTCCTTTCAACTTGGCCATTGCCTTGTGGGTGTGCGACCGAGCACAAATCCAACCGGATGTTGTTGTCCTCACAAAATCTTTTGAACTCACCTTGAGCAAAGTTTGTGCCATTGTCAGTGATAATGCTATGTGGGTATCCATACCGCAGAATAACATCCTTTAAGAATTTCACCGCTGTGCGCCCATCACATTTTGCAATGGGTTTCACCTCTAGCCACTTGGTGAATTTGTCCACCATAACCAAGATGTGGGTCATGTTTCCCCTCGCGGTTTTGAATGGGCCAACCATGTCTAGGCACCAAACGGCAAACGGCCAAGTTAGCGGTATTGTCTTTAAGCCGGAGGCTGGGGTATGATTTTGCTTGGCGTACCTCTGGCACCCATTGCATTTTCTTACAGGATCCTCCGCGTTCTCCAAAGCCGTGGGCCAATAGAACCCATGCCGGAATACTTTTGCCACCAGCGCCCTTGACGAAGCGTGATGCCCACACTCCCCTCGGTGGATTTCCTCGAGCATTTCTTTTCCTTCTTCCGGTTTCACACACCTTTGGAGGACACCGGTAACACTCCTCTTGTATACCTCGCCATTGATGATGGTGTAGGCTTTGGACCTCCTCTGGATCCTTCTCGATTCATTTTCGTCAACCGGCAAAGTGCCGTTGATCAGGAATTCCTTAATAGGTTCAACCCATGATGGTGCCTCCCGAACCAGGAATACCGGTTGGTCTATGTCCATGTTGTCCACCAGCATTGTTTCTTCCGGTACCGGCGCAGCAGTCCCCGAGCTTACCGGTACAGTCCCCGGGTTTCCTTCGTCGATATCCATTGGTACAACATGTGATTCCGGTACAAAAATTGACTCCGACTCCGGACTCGGCTTGATTGATGGTACTCTTAAGTGTGCCAAGGCTATTCCGGGAGGAATTTCTTGCCTGGACGAGCCCAGCTTGGACAAAGCATCCGCGGCTTCATTTTCCGCACGCGGCACATGGTGAAACTCACACCCTTCAAAGAAGCCGGCAATCTTTTGCACGTGAAACCGGTATGAGGCCATGTTGGCATCTTTTGCGTCCCAATCTCCGGAACATTGTTGTACCACAAGATCTGAATCTCCATAGCAAATGATCCGGTGTGCACCGATTTCTTTTGCGACCTTAAGCCCATGGATCAAAGCCTCGTATTCAGCGACATTGTTTGATGCCCTGAAATGTACTTGTAAAACATACCGGAGATGATCTCCCTTTGGTGAGGTTAGCACCACACCGGCACCTAGACCCTCTTTGAGTTTGGATCCGTCAAAGTGCATCTTCCAGTATTCTATCCTTTGATCTGGGGGCTTGTACTGCATTTCCGCCCAATCGACCAAGAAATCAGCTAAAGCTTGCGATTTGATGGCATCTCTTCTTTCATACACCGGTACATACGGTGATATCTGGATTGCCCATTTTGCAATCCTGCCGCTAGCATCTTTGTTGCACATGATATCGGAGATGGGTGCTTCACTCACCACCTTCATAGGGTGCTCCTCAAAGTAGTGCTTGAGCTTTGTGGCGGCCATGAACACGCCATAAGTCATTTTCCGGAAGTGTGGGTAGTTTTGCTTTGAGAGGGAGAGCACCTCGCTCGGGTAGTATACCGGCCTCTGGACGGTTTTTCCTTCCTCTTCTCTTTCTACCACCACAACAACACTCACAACCCGGTTAGTTGCTGCTATGTATAGCAACATGGGCTCTCTTTCCAACGGCGAAGCCAATATCGGCGCAGTGGCTAGCATTGTTTTCAGCTCTTTAAACGCCGCGTCTGCCTGAGGGGTCCAGACGAACGTATCGGACTTTTTCATCAAAGCATAGAGCGGCAGGGCCTTTTCTCCTAACCTGCTTATGAACCGGCTCAGCGATGCTAAGCTTCCGGTAAACTTTTGCACGTCCTTAAGATCTTGCGGTATCGTCATTCTCTCGATTGCCCGGATCTTTACCGGATTGACCTCAATGCCCCGGCTTGATACAAGAAAGCCAAGCAGTTTGCCGGCAGGGACACCGAAGGTACATTTTGCCGGATTAAGTTTCATCCGGAATCTTCTTAAGTTATCGAATGTTTGCCGGAGATCGTCGATTAAGGTTTCTTTTGCCTTAGTTTTTACCACGACATCGTCCACGTAAACTTGCACATTCTTTCCGATTTGATCAAACAAACACTTTTGCATACAACGCTGGTACGTTGCACCAGCGTTGCGCAAACCAAAAGGCATAGTGACATAGCGATAAGCCCCGTGCGGGGTAATGAACGCAGTTTTTATTTGATCTTCCTTTTTCAAGGGGATTTGGTGGAAACCGGAATAAGCATCCAGGAAAGACAACAACTCACACGCGAGTGGAATCAATCACTTGATCGATCCGCGGTAAAGGAAAAGGGTCTTTTGGGCAAGCCTTGTTCAGATTGGTGTAGTCGATGCACATGCGCCACACCTTTGGAGCTTTTGCCTCCAGGTTCTCATCTTTCTTCTTTTCAACCAGCACCGGGTTAGCTAACCACTCAGTGTGCAGCACCTCCACGATAAAACGGGCAACCAACAGCTTTGTTACTTCTTCTCCAATGATTTTCCTCCTATCCTCAGCAAACCGGCGTAAGGGTTGTCGCACCGGCTTCGCATCCTTCCGGACATTCAAAGAGTGCTCAGCCAGCTCCCTCGGAACACCTACCAAGTCCTCTGTTGACCAGGCAAAGATATTCCGATTCTCACGGAGGAAGCTGACGAGCGCGCTTTCCTATGCATCACTGAGGCCGGCATCGATACGAACGGTACGCTCAGGGAAAGCCGGGTCCAGCACGATGTCCTTTGTCTCCTTTGTCGGCTTGAACGCCGGAGCGCTCAAGCTTGCACTCATTGCCGCTAAGCTCAACTGTGAAGACTGAGCCAGCGCAACCGCAGTTTGCATCCTCTTCTTTTCCTCTGCGATCACCAGCGATTCTGCCAGGTTTGATCCGGCAGAAGCAGTTTCCAGCGAGATCCTGTAATTTCCCACCACAGTTAAGGGTCCACGAGGTGCCGGCATCTTCATCTTGAGATACGCCGTGTGGGTCGAGGCCATGAAGGCCGCCAGTGCCGGTCTCCCCAGCAGTGCATGGTACGGACTATCTAAGTCCACCACCTCGAACTCAACGTTTTCAACCCGGCAATTGTCACGTCCTCCAAACGACACATCCACCCGGACTTTTCCAACCGGTGCGCAGGACAAACCCGGAACGATTCCGTGGAACGTTGTGCGAGTTGGCTGAAGCATGTTTTCTCGTTATGCCCAGCGTATGCATGGTGTGCCGGTACATTATGTTTATGCTGCTCCCATTGTCTATCAGCACCTTGCTGAACTTGACGCGAGTCGTTGGCCCTTTCATGATTGGGTCCACCACGAGAGCATAACCACCCGGGTTAGGCATAACCTTGGGGTGATCCTTGATCGACCATGAGATTTCCTGCTCTGACCACTGCATGTATTTTGGTATTGCCGGCATCACCGCGTTCACTTCCATGGAACGGCGATGTAGGCTCTGCCTGTCTGTCGGCTCAGTGACGAACACGACACAGCACACGTCTGGGTCCTCATAAATATTCCGGCCCAAAGGTGCCGGTGGAGGTGGTTGGCCGTGGCCCTCTCCCACCTGATTGACTTGCTGATACTGCTGCCTGTTTGGCTGAGGCTGTACCGGTAAAGCATTTGCTCCGGTAAGCGGTGGTGGTGGTGGTAGTTGTTGCTGGCGCGGCATATCTTGTGGTGGTGGCATCATCGTGTTGCACCCTTGTGCTTGCGCATCTTTTACCGCCCCCTTTTGCATCAAGTACTTGGTCCAGGTACAATCTTTTGTCAAGTGGTTTGACGGGTGTGCCGGATTCGGCGTGTGCCACCGGCAAGGTTGATCCATGGCGGCTTCCATGGTGTATTTCGCGGGTTCTTGCCAATTCTTTTTCTGGCCCCAGGGTTTCTTTTCGACCCATTGTTTTTTAGGACCTGCCCATGGCTGCGATCCGGTTCTTTGCCTCTGGCTGCCGCTGGCATCAGAGTTTTCTTGCACAGCAGCAACTTGCTGCGGACCGTACCTTCGATCCGGGAAATCTTCCCTCCTTTTGTTGTTCCGGTTGTCCCGGTATTGTTCCTGGCGCTGCTGAGGCGGGTTTGATTGTTCCGGCTCAGCTTGTATCGCCGGTTGCATTGGGTCTCCCAACGCATAGTTATCCGCCACACGTATCATTTCCGCCAACGTTGTTGGCATGTTTCGCTGCAGCCTTTGCCACAAAGGCGAACCTCGCCGGCATCCTTGGCTAAACCAAGCAATGGCCTGTGCTTCTATCACTCCTTCACAAGAGTTTCTAGTGGAGTTCCACCGGGTCAGGTAATCCCGGTCTGTTTCCTGCGGGCGCTGCACGCACAAAGCGAGCTGCCGAGGCCTGTTTGGCCTTCGGTAGGTGCTGCTGAAGTTGCTCACAAAAGCTTCCTCAAAGTCCAACCAGCCATTTATGCTTCCTACCGGCAAGTTGTTTAGCCAGATTCTTGCTGGTCCTACCAGGAACGTTGGTACGATTCTCACGGCCCAACGCCGGTTTCCTCCTCCGGCTACACAACCTCCGCCGCCAGCGACGTATACCGCGGTCACATAATCCGCGAGCCAATCTTCCGGCTTAGTGGTGCCATCATATGTTTTGGTGTCACGGGGCAACTGAAAGTTGCGAACTGGTGGTTGCTCTTTCATGATCCTTGGGCCAAAGCACTTTGGACCCGGAGGACCCTCTGCCTCAATCATTTCAGATAGGTACACTCTGTCCAGACGGTGCCTCGCATCCCGTTCCGGCAAGTTCCTTTCTCCCAGGCGTTCTCCCAAAGGGTTCCGGTAAGCGGTGAGTCTTGTTGAGTCAGCTTCATCGTAACGTTCCGGTGCCGCGGCCCTTGCCTGCCGGTACCTTGGTGGAGGCATCTCCTCATCATCATACGCTGCCCTTGCAGCCGGATAGTTTTGCCCGGTTTCATATCTACCGGCATGATTGTTTCCGGCATAGCCTCCTTTGGCGTAGCCTCGATCTGCCCCTTGGCTTTTTCTACCGGCATCGTGTTGCCCGGCTTGTTGTTTACCGGCAAGAACCGGATCGTACACAGTCATCTGCTATGCGTTCATCTCTTTTTCTCTTCTTCTGTCCGGATGGGGGGACGAGGCCTGCCCATGGGACTTGCTTCCGGCATTCTTTGTTGAACGCGCGGATTTTGAGGCCACAGCCTTGTTCAGCTTAGCCAGCTGCTCAGCATTTTGCTGCTCAATAGTTTCCAGCAGCTCTCTAACACGCTCTTGCTGTTTTGCCAAAGCATCTCCGGTAAGCGAATCACACAGCTCTACTGCAGCCTTAGCAGCTTTTATGGTTTTATCCGGGCTACTGTACTTAGGTTTCTCTACGATGCTAACAGATGCAGAGGTACTTTTGCCGGTAAGAACTTCCTTACGCAAATCCTGATCTAGATTGCGAGCCTTAAGCCGGTTCTCCGGTATCCTAGCAGCATGAGCGCTAACAGAAGCAAAGCCATGGGCAGCGTTGTACTCACGTAGGGTTAGGTTCAGCTCGCGCTGCGCCCGGACGATGTCGGCGCCGTTCGCGAGCAGCTTCTGGCGTTGTGCCTCCAGCTCCGCCTGAGCCGCCGCCGGGTCGATGTTCTGCGCGATGGGCGTTGCCAGCACGTTCATCGCCGCTTGGAGTGGTGTTGCCGGTGGCGCGGAAGATGCTCCCGCAGCGCCAGCGTCGCGCTCCAGCGGTGGCTTGGCCGCACGGGTCGAAGCCGCACGACCAGCACCTTCATCCGCAACCTCCTTGTCCGCACCGGCCACGCCAGCCATCATCACCTCGACGCTGCCGGCGGCGCGGCCAGCACAGAGCCACCTTGGCGGGTCCGGTGCCACCAGCACCGGCGAGAGGCGCTGGCGCACGGGGACGGTGCCGAAGTAGACGCGGTGGCTGCCGAACTCGATGATGCGGCCGTTCTTGGGGAAGATGCCGCCGTTGGCGAAGCAGCCCGCGTTGTCGTTGATGAAGTCGATGGAGTAGAAGCGCTGGACGAGCGCAGACACTGTCCGCTCGCCGGCGACCTCGAGGATGCCCGCCCGAATATGTACTCCAGCAAGCGCCACTTCATGCCCCACGGTGGGCGCCAACTGTCGTCGTGGTGAACGGACAGATGCCATAGGATGGCTTAAGTTGGGGCCGAATGGACGCAAGAGGATTCGGGGGAGGGTTTGTGATTAGATGGGACGAACTTCCGGATGGTTTCCTCAAGAACTTAGCCAAGGCTAGAGGTTGAAGAAGAAAGACATAAGGAAGAACTCGCTCTAGATCATCTTCTTTATTGATCTCAACAGGTTACAGGTTTCTCAATACATGCGTTCGTCTAATCCTAGCTCTCTTCGTCCGTGCCCATGAAGAGGGCTGCCCCCTCTCCTTATATAGGGGAGAGGGTGGCTTACAGGGCAAGAAACCCTAATGGCATCTTTGACTAGTCAAACTACTTTACAAAGCTACTTTAATCATAGATGACACCGGGGTCTTCTTTAATCAGGGATGCCGACGTCCTCCGGCTTCTTTCATCGTCATCCTCCTCTTTATCGTCAGCCCTTCGTTTAAAGCTACTTTGCTTAGCTCATCTTTGTCTTCTAGCTCTGGAGAGAATCTTTGATCAGTCCTGCCGACATGCTCTTCTTTCCGGTAGCCCGGTATCTTCTTTACCCGGTTCCGGCATACCCCTCTTGGGGATACCGGCTTAGTCTCACTTAGCTAACTTCTTATCTTTGTGCTTCGGTACGAACATTAAACCGGTATCTTGACGGCTCAAACCATCCGGTTTGGCATGCCTTTGGCATACCGGGGGTCATCCCCCCAACAGTTCAGCAAATGACAGGCCAACTCGACAATGCTGGTATTGCAAGGAGCCCTGGAATAGGGAACACAGATGCAGGCAAGGAAGAACACTCCATATCATGCAGGAAATTGAGGATGATTCACAAGAATCTTCAGAGCCTGAGAATTCACCTACTACCGAGCAGACATATCATACCGCACCAAACACTCCTGAGCGCACAACAGGAAAAAGTGACCTAATGCACCTATCCATTCATGCAACATCAGGGACAGCTAATACAACTACCTTCTCCCTACTGGTCAATATTGGAGGGTACCAAGCTGTAGCCCTTGTGGACAGTGGAAGCTCACATACCTTCATGGACAATGACTTCGCCATTAAAAGTCATTGCAAAATCCAAGCAGCACCGCTAAGGAAAATTTCAGTGGCTGGTGGTGGCCATCTGATATCTGACTCTAATGTTCCATCAAGGTCATACACCATACAAGGACATGCATTTGAGAATGGGTTTCACCTCATTTCTCTGCAGACTTACGACATTATACTGGGGATCGATTGGATGTATACAGTCAGTCCAGTGACATTGGATCTCCCTCCCAGGCTACTCACAGTATATAGCCAAGGCAAAAAGATTGTCTTAACAGATCACACAACAGTTCCACTAGAAAATCTCTTGTGCAACACAGAGACGCAAAAACTGATGTGCAAGTCCATCATGGGTTATATGATTCAGGTCTACGAAATGAAAGTAACAGAAGACACTGATCAACAAGAAATGTCTGCAGAAATTAAGGAATTGCTTGCCATTTTTCCCGATCTGTTTGTGGAACCAGAGACTTTACCACCACATCGTGATTGCGATCATGCTATCCCACTGGAATAAGGTGCTCAGCCACCAAACTTGAGACCTTATCGTGTGCCTCACATGCAAAAGGCAGCCATGGAAGAAATCATCATGAAGATGCTAAAAAACAAGGAAATAAGGGCAAGCTTGAGTCCTTTCTCCTCCCCAGCTGTTATGGTGAGAAAAGAGATGGCAGTCGGCGCTTGTGCATTGACTACAGTATCGTTAAACTCGATCACGATAAAAAATAAGTTTCCTATGCCAGTGATCGAGGACCTCCTCGACGAGCTACATAGTGCATCCATATTTACCAAACTGGATCTAAGGTCAGGATATCATCAAATCCGCATGCAAACTGCAGATATCCAAAAAACTGCCTTCAAGATGCATATGGGTCATTACGAGTATGTCATCATGCCATTTGGACTGACGAACGCTCCGGCCACCTTCCAGAATCTCATGAACAATATTTTCAAGCCACACCTGCGGAAGTTCATTCTGGTTTTCTTCGATGATATCCTCATCTACAGCAAGGATATGAAACAACACATGGAACACTTGAAGACTGTGCTTCAAATTTTGCAACAGCACTCTCTATACTTGAAGATGGCTAAATGCACATTTGCAGTTTCAGAGGTTGAATATCTTGGACATATTATATCTGGATCTGGTGTAGCCACCAAACCACAAAATATCCAGGCTATCCTCAATTGGCCTGTACCCAAGACAGTTTCCAAGCTTAGAGGGTTTCTCGGGCTCACTGGATACTACAGACGCTTTGTCAAAGGATATGGGAGCATCTGTCGTCCATTGCACGACCTCCTCAAGAAGCAGTCATTTCATTGGACAGCAGAACACACTCAGGTTTTTGATCAGCTCAAGCACCTCATGACAACCTGCCCTGTCCTTGCCCTCCCAGACTTCTCCCAACCCTTCATCTTAGAGTCAGACGCTTGTGGTTCTGGCATTGGAGCCGTTTTAATGCAATCAGGCAGGCCACTGGCTTTCTTCAGCAAAAGCCTGGGTCCTAAGGCATCTGCACAATCCATCTATGAGAAAGAGGCACTGGCCATCTTGGAAGCTCTAAAGAAGTGGCGCCACTACCTCCTTGGCAACGAGTCGATAATCAAAACAGATCACCAAAGTCTGAGGTTTATGACTAACCAACGCCTCACAGAAGGTATCCAACACAAGTTATTGTTAAAATTGTTGGAATTCGACTACACCATCGAATACAAGAAAGGTAAAGAGAATATAGCTGCAGATGCTCTCTCTAGAAGGAATTCCCAACTCAATGCCATCACAGTCTGCGTACCAGAATGGATTGAAGATGTCAAGTTGAGTTATGCCCTGGACAAAGATAGTGACAAACTCCTCCAGAAGCTTGCCAAGGATGTCACAGATCCTCCACAATATACAGTGAAGGATGGCCTCATCAAGCACGGCAACAAGATTTATGTGGGCGCTTCAACTAACCTAAGGCTACAACTCTTGGAAACATTTCATCGGTCTGGATTGGGTGGACATTCAGGGACCAAGGCAACATACCAACGCATTAAAAGAATTTTCTGTTGGCCACACCTCAAAAAGATGCTGGAAAAATTCGTGTCAGAATGTCCTGTTTGCCAGCTTGTGAAGGTGGATCACACTCATCCAGCAGGTCTCCTCAAACCTCTCCCTCCTCCTGAAAAACCTTGGTCATGCATCACACTTGATTTCATTGAGGCCCTACCTAAATCAGATGGCAAGGAAGTGATCCTAGTGGTGGTTGACCGCTTAACGAAGTATGCTCATTTTATTCCGGTGAAACACCCCTACTCTGTGGATGATATTGTGGCATTACTCCTGGATAATATTGTCAAGCTCCATGGTTTTCCACTGGAAATCATTTCAGACAGAGACCGGATATTCACGAGCACAGTCTACAGGAATATCTTCAAGGCATTCAAAGTGGAGCTCAAATTCAGCACGGCATACCATCCGCAGACCGATGGTCAGACGGAACGAGTAAATCAATGCCTCGAAGCTTACCTGCGCAGCATGGTCTTCCAAGAACCAAAACAATGGTCTAAGTGGCTGCCAATGGCCGAATGGTGGTATAACACGTCATATCATTCGTCTCACAAATGACACCGTTCGAAGCACTCTATCAGTATGCTCCTTCTATGATAGGCGAGACAGCACTCACTCCTGAAATGTGCCCAGCTTCTACACGCACAGTAGTGGAACGGGACCAACACTTGGCTCAGCTAAAGCAGTAACCTCGCCGCAAGCCCAAGCAACGGATGAAGCACTATGCGGACAAGCTGCGTATCGAACGCTCGTTTGAAGTGAATGATGTTGTGTACTTGAAAATACAACCATACCGACATAATGCTTTTGGACTCCGTGGTTCACTGAAGCTGAGGTCCAAATACTATGGACCTTTCAAGATTGTGGGAAGAGTGGGAGAACTAGCCTACAAGCTGCAGTTACCGAATACCACCTCCATTCACCCTGTGTTTCACGTCAGCCAGTTGAAGAAGCATGTCGGTAAGAATGCTATTCCTCTTCCGAATGTCCCACTGGTGACTCCTGAGGGCAAGATCAAGACAGTACCACTGGCGATTCTGGACGAACGTACCATACAGCGCCAACGATCACCTGTGAAACAAATTCTTGTCCATTGGGAAAGCTTGGGACCTGAAGACGCTACCTGGGAGGACATCCGTTTCATCCAGACGACATTCCCTCAGTTCGATCTTGAGGACAAGATCTAATTCAAGCGGGCGGCATTATCAGTGCACTAACTGGACATGAAGGAACACCAGACATACGAAACAGATCAACGGCTGGAAAACGTTTCAGAAAAGGAGCAGTGTCCAATCAGGGACGTCTTTATAATTTGTGTTTTACATTCAGTCCTCATTATGAGAAAACCTTGAAAGTTATAACAAGGCTGTAACCGTGTGGAGAAAGTAAGAAGTATGATCAACTAAAATTAGATCTCGTACTGTAGCTAGCGTCTCCTACTTTTCCCCAATTCACAGTTCCAATCCATCCCCAAATCACCTGTATCTCCACCCAAATTCCTTCACAGGTGTTACACCTATTTTCCACGGAGTATTCCAGAACACCGAAGAAGAGTCGGAGGCGGCCAACAGGGGGCCACCCCATAGGGCGGCGCGGCCCAGCCCCCTGGCACGCCCAGGTGTGGGGAGGCCACCCCCTGGCTCCCCCAACGCTGCCTCTTCGCCTATATAATCCTTCGTATCAGAAAACCCTAGTACCGAGAGCCACGATACGAGAAAAGTTACTGAGACGCCGCCGCCGTCAACCCTGTCAACACCCGGATTTTTAAGTCCGGATGCCTATTATGTCATACATCGCAATCCCAGGAATATTGTTGTTGCGAGGCATAATAGTTAAGTATCACAGTCATCATTCATTACATACCATAAGTCTTACAATTTTGGAATCACATGATCCATATTACACGAATAGTTGATCTATCGATCAACGAACAAACACAAGTTCATAGTTCAACATAGCGGAAGCGTAAGATACAAGGACTCTCTAGTCCACAGGCCAACGCTTGACGTCGGAAGGCACTTAGTTGTCGTAGGCGTCCTGTTGGTCATCTCCTTGTTCCTCTTCATACTCTGGCCATTTGAATAGCCGGGGACAAGCCGTGAGTACTTTAAGTACTCGCAAACTAATACTAAAGTAAGTGCTAGACATTCTAGTATGGTTTGCTAAGCTCTAGTTTATTTGCATAAAGCTAGTTTTAGTTCACAAAGTTTGAGAAAAGCTTATTCAAGTGCTAACTAACTCAAGTGGGAACATTAGTGTCATTCCCACCATTCAAGTGGTGATTTCAATTCAATTCACCACAAGTTATTTCACCATCACCTTTCAACATCATTTTCAAAGATATGACATCGGAAACTGTATGGCCTTTCCAACCGCCCGTAACCGTGGACGCGGCTATTCGAATAGATTTACACTCTGCAGAGGTTGCACACTTGTGCCACAACATTTGATTTCATCCGTCGGGATTACCCCGAATCATCGTAACACAGTACGCGGATCATCAACCATAACCTTTCACTTAAAAATCCTAGTATGAGCACCTCTCCCCATGAGCTTGGCCTCCCAATGAAGACAGACAGTCAGCCTGGGAACTGCACAGGGCTTGGGCCGGACATTCACCTCATTTCACGTCATTTATTTTGTTGTAGAGGCAGCTTTCGGCATAACCCGATGACGCTTGTTTAGAGGGAACCCATACTAAGACACATAAACTTCCAGTTACGCCCTACCCATAATCGGGTATTGTGGGGGTACTTGATAATTGGAAAGGTATCGCATTCAAACCAACATCATTGTTTTTCAAAAATCACCATCTTCTCTTGTTCATATTCACCTTCAAAAATCATTCAATGGAATGCATCATCATTCCAAGGTTTCAAATTCATTTCAAATTCACATTGTTCCCATCTAGAGTAGTCAAGTTTTAATTCATTAGCACTAGCTCTAATCCATGAGGGGTGCTATCTTGCTTTGCTTGAGGAAAACTACTTCACTACTCTAGTAACCAACTTGTACTTTGACCAAAGTTAACTATAAAAGTAACTTATTGAGAAAACAAGTAAAAGCTTGTAAAGTAAAAACTTGGGATAGGATTATGTAAGAAAAGGTAAGAGTCATGGTGCATTGCCCCAAGGGGCTTTGCACTTTGCAAGAATATTAGCTTGCCTTGGTAGTTCTCAAACTGTTCCTCCTCCTCCTCTTGGTAGTATCCTTCTTCTTCGGCGTACTCTCCGGTGCTACCGTCTAAATTTAAATACGAGTATAATTACTCACTAATTCAATGGCTATTCCACATATCACATATAAACACACAAACTATTCTATGCACACAAATAATCTACTTAGGGTGCAGGGGTTGTGTTGCTTGAGGAAAAATAATTTCCTCTCATTACATATGTAAATGATAGTTTCCATATTGTTCTTGAGAAATAATTTCCTCTCATTGAAATCTTCTTAAGATTTAATTTCTCAAACAATTATACATGAAATGGGTATTGACCTAGGTCAACCATTCATCATCATTATTTGAGAAAATGATTTAAATGAGGCAGATCACCTCATACTATTTTAATAACACTACATATGATTTAAATCTCAAGCCATTCATATAAGAGAGTTTGGACCAGAGGTACAAACATCCCATGAATGCATGTGAGACAAGTTTAAATGAAGTATAAGACTTCACACAATTTACTTTAATAGTTTTGGACAATATCAACTAGTTAAACTAGTCAAAATATCCATTCATTTAACTATGGCATGATCATGCAAAGTGACCACACCATTTTCTTGCAGAAACAATTAGTGTAAGTCAAATGTGAGCTATTAGAGTTGGAATTAACTTAATATCTATTTTGGTTGATTTTTAAGAATTATTTGAATAGGGAAAAGTCCCTATCTTGTTATTTTTATCACATTAATTCTTCAAAGAATATGGCCATGGGACCAGTGGCATCTGATAGAACTTTTTAGTAGCTTTCCAACAATATAAAGTTCATTAAATTTGGTTGAGCCAAATTGAATCTATTGAATTTCAAAGTGGCAGCAGTATTCAAAATCATTTGAAATTAATTAAATCGAGTTTGAAATAAAAGGGCCGGCGGGAAAAACTACTGGGCCAGATTCAAACAGAACGGCCCAAGCCAGCCCAGCCACGGTCCAGTGACGCGCGGCACGCTGACAAAGGGTCCCGCATGTCAGCGAGTGTTAAACGCCGAAGCGGTATGGGCGAGTCTGAGGCGTTGGATTAGAACGCGATCAAACGGCTGTGGTTCATCGTCCCGCCGGCGAGAGGGGAGTTCACCGGTGGCTCAGGTAAGGGGTCGGAGAGCTCACCGTGGCTCCAGCTAGGGTTGGCAAGGTGCGCGGTGAAGTTGTGGACGACGGCGAGTCGACTGGTAGCGGTGGCTCGTCCTGGGGTGGCTCCAATCGACGGCGGCGTCCACCAGGTACTGGCGGCTCCGATCTCCAAATTGGAGCAGCTCCGGCGATGATTGAGTGAGTGGAGTGGTGGTGGCGAAGCAGTGAGAGGTGGGGAGTGAGATGGTGTGGTTGGTTTGGTCCAGGGAACTCCCTATTTATAGAATCGTATGAGGGTTGTGGGGCAGTGAGGTGGTCGACATGGGCGCGGCGTCTCCGGCGGCTGGTCGAGCTAGGCGAGGCTATGGCGATGCTCGACGGGTCCAGGTGGTGCTACTGGCAGCGACAGCTTGGTCGGGGAGCGTCAGAATCGCTCGCATTGCTTCCGTGTCTGTCGCGCCCGCGGCGGAGCAGGGTCTCCTTCTCCGGCGGCGGTGGGCACGGGTCGCGGTCTGGCAGTTGTCTGGCGGCGTCCAGGTGTCGAGTGCGTGCTCAACGTGCTCGCAGTGGGTCCAGGGGGTGCTCGAGGCGGTGGCGCGGCGCGTGTACTGGGCGTGTCCGCGCGCATGCATGTGCGACGCGAGCGGCGTCCAGGGCGTGTGCTGGCGCGCGTCGTCCGGCGTGTGGTCGCCGTTCCTTCGACCACGGCGGTGCTAGGGCATGCTAGGAGATGCGTTGGCGCACGATGGCGAGGTGGTCCTGGCAGAGAAGCAAGGGGAGAGAGGGGAGGTCGATGAGCTCGGGGACATGGCCGGCATGGCCATGCCCTAGCTTGCTCTCTCTCTCTTAGCCTCACTATGCTCCACTTAAGGTTTAAGGGGACCAGGGAACATAATGTGGTAGGTTAGGGTAGATTAGGTTAAGGTAGATTCACTATTTGCAATAGTTGCAAATAGTGCCCGAATTTGTAAAATTTCAAAAATATCCAAATTTGAAATAATTCAAAAGGTGAAAGTTTTTGAAATGTGAGTGTTGATATAAGTTGTAAATGACCAGAGAGGTTTTGAGGTGGTGGTGGAAAAATTAGAATTCAAGAATTGGCCAAAATGGCTAAGTGTAGAATGTTGCATATGTGAAAAAGTTGGAACTTTGGATGAGCCTTGCTCATGATCAAAGATGAATTTTGCATGGTGCTCTTCACCAAATTTGTTCACCTTGATGTTGACTTTGAAATAGTGCAAAGAGTTAGCAAGAGTTGGTTTGGGAAATTTGAATGGCAAGGGCTCAAAGTGGTGATCAGACTAGAATTGTCCAAATTGACCATTATCATATGTGAGTTGGATTTGTGTTTGAATTCCATTTGAAATGTGAAACTTTGACTCCAAGAGTGGTAGTAAGTGTTTAATAACATTAGTCAACTAATGGTGAAGACCAAATAGGTCTAGGGTCAAAATATATAAAAATGCCATAGGGCATATGTGAGGGTTTTTAGGGTTTTCCATTTAATGGAATTTCTCCCTCTTTGATTTATTTGGTTGGTGATCTTCATATGATCACACTAGGGTTTTAGAGCATATCCAAAACAAGTAATAGCAATCATCATGGCATATCACTCAAATGCACAAGTCCTATGCATGGTACTATATGCAAATAGAAAAGTTTTTGTTGGTTTGAAATTTTGCTTTCTGGAATTCTCTAACTTTCTTTTTATTGAAAATTGGGGTGTTACAAACCCTTCCCCCTTACAAAAGATCTCGTCCCGAGATCGAAAAGAAAGTTAGGTACTAAAGAGATCTGGGTACTCCTTCTTCATGAAGTCTTCGCGTTCCCATGTGGCTTCATCCTCGATACGCTTGCTCCATTGGATCTTCAGAAACTTGATGCTTCGGGTGCGGGTGGTTCGATAAGCTTCTTCCAGAATGCGAATCGGCACTTCGCGGTAAGTCAGATCCTTGTTGATATCTACCGATCGGTGATCGATGTTCTTGAACACTTCGGTCTTCTCCGGAACTTCAAGGCACTTCCGGAGAAGTGAGGTATGAAACACGTCGTGCACAGCCGACATTTCTTCAGGCAACTCCAGTTGATAAGATACTTCTCCTCGGCGGCTGAGGACTTTGAAAGGTCCGACGTAGCGGGGTGCGAGCTTTCCTTTCAGTTGAAACCTTTGCATTCCTTTCAAGGGGGATACCTTGAGATAGACGAAGTCTCCGATCTCGAAGGTCATCTCCCGACGTCTCTTGTCGGTGTAGCTCTTCTGTCTAGACTGCGCCGTCTTGAGGTACTCTCGGATCTTGTGTACTTTCTCTTCGGCTTCACGAAGAACATCTGGGCCAAAAACTTGGCTTTCTCCGACTTCCGACCAGTTCAGGGGGGTACGGCATTTCCTTCCGTACAAGGCTTCAAAGGGGGCCATCTGTAGGCTGGCTTGGTAGCTATTGTTGTAAGAGAATTCTGCGTAAGGTAGGCGGTCTTCCCACTTGGATCCGTATTCCAGCACGCATGCTCTAAGCATGTCTTCCAAGATCCGGTTTACTCTCTCAGCTCTGTCCGTCGGTCCGAGGGTGATAGGCGGTGCTGAAATTCAGACGGGTTCCTAATCCTTCGTGCACTTTCTCGCCGGAACCTTGAGGTGAACTGTGATCCTCTATCTGACACTATCGATTTGGGGGTTCCGTGCAAGGCGACTATTCTGGAGATGTATAGTTCAGCTAACTTTGGGCCTTGATAAGTGGTTTTGATAGCGATGAAATGGGCGACTTTGGTCAACCTATCGACAATTAACCATATGGAATCATTGCCTTTGCTGGATTTGGGCAGACCGGTGATAAAGTCCATTCCTACGGAGTCCCATTTCCATTCCGGAATCTGGAGTGGCTGTAACAGTCCGGCGGGTCGTTGATGTTCTGCCTTGACTCTCTGACAGATGTCACACTTAGCGATATAGCTACCGATCTCTCTCTTCATTCCGTGCCACCAAAATTGTTCCTTTAGGTCCTGATATATCTTGGTACCTCCGGGGTGGATTGAGTAAAGGGTGTCGTGGGCTTCTTGCAGGATGACTTGTTTCAAGTCAGAGTCCGATGGTACGCAGAGACGTTCTTTGTACCAAAGAACTCCGGCTTCGTCTACGGTGAATCCAGGGGCTTTTCCTGCGGCTATCTGTTTCTTGATTCCGTCGATGCTAGCGTTGTCCTTCTGGGCTTCCTTGATCTGGCTAACCAAGGTGGGTTGCAGTTCTATGCTGGCTAGGAATCCTTCGCTAACAAGCTCTAGTCTGAACTGTTCAAACTCTTGATGCAAGCCGGGTCGTTCGGTTGCGAGCATGGAGTTCAACCGACACGGCAGTCTACTCAAAGCATCCGCTACCATATTGGCCTTGCCGTGGTGGTAGTGAATCTCCATGTCGTAATCTTTGATCAATTCGATCCATCGGCGTTGTCTCATGTTTAGCTCTTTCTGGGTGAATATGTATTTGAGGCTTTTGTGGTCGGAGTAGATCTCGCATCGATTACCCATGAGGTAATGACGCCAAACCTTCAAGGCTAAGACCACGGCTGCAAGCTCGAGGTCATGGGTTGGGTAGTTCTGTTCATGTTGCTTGAGTTGTCTTGAAAGGTAGGATACAACCTTGCCTTCTTGCATAAGCACGCATCCAAGACCAATCTTGGAGGCGTCGCAATATACGTCAAAGGGCTTAGCGATATCAGGCATGATCAGGATTGGGGCGGTTGTCAGTCTACTCTTGAGCTGTTGAAAGCTCTCTTCACATTTGTCAGTCCACTCAAACTTTTCATCCTTCTTCAACAGTTGGGTCATTGGTCGAGCGATGCTTGAAAAGCCTTCTACAAATCTGCGGTAATATCCGGCTAATCCAAGAAAAGCGCGGACCTCGGTTTGGGTGGTGGGGGCTTTCCATTCCATAACAGTTTTTATCTTTGCGGGATCTACGGCAATACCTCCTGCAGACAAGATGTGTCCCAGGAATCCTACTTCCTTCAGCCAGAACTCACACTTGCTGAACTTGGCATACAACTGGTGTCTGTCTAAGGGTTTCTAGGACAAGTCTCCAAATGCTGTTCATGTTCCTCTTCGGACTTGGAGTATACGAGAATGTCGTCGATGAAAACAACGACAAACTTGTCCAAAAAGTTCATGAAGATCTTATTCATGAGATTCATGAAGTAAGCGGGGGCATTGGTCAGTCCAAACGACATGACGTTGTACTCATACAACCCATATCTAGTGGTAAAGGCAGTTTTTGGAATGTCGGTGGCTCGGATTTTCAGTTGATGATATCCCGTTCTAAGGTCGATCTTGGAGAAAACTTTGGCTCCGGTGAGTTGATCAAACAAGTCTTCTATCTTGGGTAGGGGGTATTTGTTTTTTATGGTGACATCGTTAAGCTTTCGATAGTCCGTACATAAATGAATTGCACCATCCTTCTTGTCCACAAACAAGACGGGGGATCTCCAGGGAGATGCACTCGGTCTAATCAGACCTTTGGCCAACATATCATCTATTTGCTTCTTCAGCTCCACAAGCTCTGTTGCGTTCATGCTGTAGGCTCTCTGGGCTATGGGTCCGAGCTTCGGGGATTAACTCGATGATAAACTCGATATCCCTATCCGGGGGCATACCGGGTAGATCATCCGGAAACACATCGAGGTATCGACAGACGACCCCGATTTGATCCGAGTTGGCTTGGCTACACTTTGGTTACAAGTGAATTTTCTCGGGTAGTCTTTCGGAGACATGCTCTACTAGGATACCGGTGTCTGCTAGTCATGGTGATGGCTTTCTTGGCACAGTCTATCAAACCATGGTGTTTTGACATCCAATCCATTCCTAGTACGACTTCCAAACCTTTGGTTCCCAGAATGATGAGATTGGCATAGAATTCTACCTCATGTATTATGATGGGTACATTTTTGAAAAAATTTCTGGCTTTGGTGGTTGATCCGGGGATTTGAACTATCATAACATGCTTCAAACTGAGGGGTTGAATTTTACTTGTTGATGCAAAGTCTTCGGTGACAAAAGAATGAGATGCTCCGGAATCAAACAACACTCGGCAGGGATGTGGTTGACAGTAAAACATACCCAAGTACAACATCCGGTGCTTCCTGGGCTTCTTCGGCGCTCATGTGGTAGAGACGGCCGTTGCGGTTATTGGGGTTGTTGGGGGCGAACTTCTTGCCGGTGGCGACACGGCGTTGCTGCTGAGCAGGTGCAGCGGTGTTGCCGACGAGCTTGGCGAGACGCTTGGGACACTTGTTGGAGTAGTGCCCCACTACACCACACTCATAACAAGTGATGGTGGACTTGTCCTGCTTGTTCGCAACGGGGACGGCATTGCTTCTGGTTCTGGGAGCGGTGTTGGTGTTGTTGTTGTTGCTGTTAGGGGCTCGGGGTGGAGCGCGGTTGTAGTTGTTGTTGTTGTAGGCTCCTGGCTTGGAGTTTCCTCCACTCCGATTCTGATAACCGGGGCGCGAGTTCTGCATTGGTGGCTTATTGTTTCTCGGAGTGAAACCTCCGCTTGAGCTAGGGCGAAACTTTTGGGGGTGGCTTGATCCACTCTGATTTGCCATGCGGCGCTTGCGGTTCTCATTGGCTTGGTTTAACTTGCCCTCCATCTGGATGGCGGAGTCAACAAGGGCTGCGAGGTCTGCGAAGGGGATGTTGACGAGGACAGTCTGCATCTCATCATTCCGTTCAGGAATCTCTCCTTCCTCTTCTCAACGGTGTCGGTCTCATCAGGGGCATACCTTGACAGTGTAAGAAACTTGTCGCGGTATTCAACCACCGTCATGCGGCCTTGTTTCAGTTCACGAAACTCATCCCTCATCTTCTTGATAAGACCCGGGGGTACATGGTACTTGCTGAACTTGAGTTTGAAATCCTCCCAAGTCATGAATTGACCTCCATTCATGGCACGGGTGCTTGTCCACCAAGCGCGGGCTGGTCCAGCGAGATAGTGGGTGGCGAACAGAACTTTCTCGTTGGCTTCTACTCCGGCTACCTCTAGATTGTTCTCCATAGTCTGGAGCCAATCATCGGCGTCGAGGGGTTCCTCGGTCTTGCTAAATACCGGAGGGTTGGTGTTTTGGAAGTTCTTGAGTTTGGATCCGGGGTGGTCATTATTTCCATGGCCTTGGTTGGCGATGTTCTGCAAGGCGATGAGGTTGGCTTGGCGTTCGGCTCTTTCTGTCTCTCTGTCGGCAAGCATGGTTTGCAACAGTTGCAGCATCGCGTCGTTGGTGCAGTTTGGAGGGGCCATCTGAAGATATAGAAGATCATGAGATAAGAGGGAGCATTCTATGGTTCATTTTGGTTAAGTTTGAAAAACATTTGAAAACTTGTAAACTTTTCATGACAAACATAACATTCATTCATTCATGCAACACATGGTACAACTAACACACAACCTTCGATGGTTTTAAGAACCATTCTCTTGCTACGATACAAGGAACGGGATACAACTCACACCTATTAGAAGTGAGACTAGTGCAACTACTCCTCATCCTCGACATCGATCGGGACGTAGTCGTCGGGTCCTGCCTCCAGAAACTCGTAGTCCTCCTCCTCGGTGTTCTCGTCCTCCTCAAAGTCGTTGTCATCGCTCAGAAGGCGTCTCCTCCCCGAATGTCGATGCCTCCATCGTCATCCTCCAGCTCGACGAATCTGATCCTCCCGGGCCTTGACAATGGCCTCAAGTGACGCGATCCGGGCGCGAAGGCGACGAATCGTAGCGTCCTTCTTGGCACGCTGCCGGCGAAGGCTCCTGCGGTCGTTGTTGAGTAGCTTGATCGCCTCACCCTGCTCGGTGATGTGAGCATGGGTCTGGTTCGCGTAAGCGCGAGAGGCGTCGAGGTCCTTCTGAGTCTGGTAGAGCATGAAGTCCAGGTGCTCAGCGTGGTGCCTCAGCTCCGGGTGCAGCTGTAGCTCCATGGGTACTCCCGCAGCATCACGCCTCACCAGGTGTGCGTAGCGAGACGCAAGCAGGCGTACCACATTCTGGCCACAAAGACGAGCAAGTGCCTCCTGAAGGGCACGTGCAAGTCCATCTAACCAGCTTGCTCTCACGGAACGAGAACATGATCCTCTCCGATGTGGGAGGCTCCATCTTGCCCCTTAAGTCGGCGAGTGATCACCCATCGCAACTCTCCCCCGGGCGTGTCGTCCAGCTGAACCCCGTGGAACTCAGGGTGTGGGCGCCCAAGGAATTCAGAGACGACGTCGAGGTCGTTCTCGAAGATCAAGCTCCCTCCGTTCCCAAGTTGATAAAACTTGGTGTTGATGGGTTCATTTGGCTCCATCTGAAAGGGAATTGGATGAGTAAGTTAGAGAGTGCAAAGTGTGGCAAAATTTTAAGTTGATTCAAATAAGATAGATCATGATTCATCAAATTTTGGCACAGTCTCCAGACAAGAGTGTAGTAAGTTTTTCAAAAATATTTTCTTTCATTTGATTTCAAAATTAAGTTTTTCAGAACGCCCATTCTAACTAAGGTCTTCTAAGGTCAAACAATGGCTCTGATACCAACTTGTCAACACCCGGATTTTTAAGTCCGGATGCCTATTATGTCATACATCGCAATCCCAGGAATATTGTTGTTGCGAGGCATAATAGTTAAGTATCACAGTCATCATTCATTACATACCATAAGTCTTACAATTTTGGAATCACATGATCCATATTACACGAATCGTTGATCTATCGATCAACGAACAAACACAAGTTCATAGTTCAACATAGCGGAAGCGTAAGATACAAGGACTCTCTAGTCCACAGGCCAACGCTTGACGTCGGAAGGCACTTAGTTGTCGTAGGCGTCCTGTTGGTCATCTCCTTGTTCATCTTCATACTCTGGCCATTTGAATAGCCAGGGACAAGCCGTGAGTACTTTAAGTACTCGCAAACTAATACTAAAGTAAGTGCTAGACATTCTAGTATGGTTTGCTAAGCTCTAGTTTATTTGCATAAAGCTAGTTTTAGTTCACAAAGTTTGAGAAAAGCTTATTCAAGTGCTAACTAACTCAAGTGGGAACATTAGTGTCATTCCCACCATTCAAGTGGTGATTTCAATTCAATTCACCACAAGTTATTTCACCATCACCTTTCAACATCATTTTCAAAGATATGACATCGGAAACTCGTATGGCCTTTCCAACCGTCCGTAACCGTGGACGCGGCTATTCGAATAGATTTACACTCTGCAGAGGTTGCACACTTGTGCCACAACATTTGATTTCATCCGTCGGGATTACCCCGAATCATCGTAACACAGTACACGGATCATCAACCATAACCTTTCACTTACAAATCCTAGTATGAGCACCTCTCCCCATGAGCTTGGCCTCCCAGTGAAGACAGACAGTCAGCCTAGGAACTGCACAGGGCTTGGGCCGGACATTCACCTCATTTCACGTCATTTCTTTTGTTGTAGAGGCAGCTTTCGGCATAACCCCGATGACGCTTGTTTAGAGGGAACCCATACTAAGACACATAAACTTCCAGTTACGCCCTACCCATAATCGGGTATTGTGGGGGTACTTGATAATTGGAAAGGTATCGCATTCAAACCAACATCATTGTTTTTCAAAAATCACCATCTTCTCTTGTTCATATTCACCTTCAAAAATCATTCAATGGAATGCATCATCATTCCAAGGTTTCAAATTCATTTCAAATTCACATTGTTCCCATCTAGAGTAGTCAAGTTTTAATTCATTAGCACTAGCTGTAATCCATGAGGGGTGCTATCTTGCTTTGCTTGAGGAAAACTACTTCACTACTCTAGTAACCAACTTGTACTTTGACCAAAGTTAACTATAAAAGTAACTTATTGAGAAAACAAGTAAAAGCTTGTAAAGTAAAAAACTTGGGATAGGCTTATGTAAGAAAAGGTAAGAGTCATGGTGCCTTGCCCCAAGGGGCTTTGCACTTTGCAAGAATATTAGCTTGCCTTGGTAGTTCTCAAACTGTTCCTCCTCCTCCTCTTGGTAGTATCCTTCTTCTTCGGCGTACTCTCCGGTGCTACCGTCTAAATTTGAATACGAGTATAATTACTCACTAATTCAATGGCTATTCCACATATCACATATAAACACACAAACTATTCTATGCACACAAATAATCTACTTAGGGTGCAGGGGTTGTGTTGCTTGAGGAAAAATAATTTCCTCTCATTACATATGTAAATGATAGTTTCCATATTGTTCTTGAGAAATAATTTCCTCTCATTGAAATCTTCTTAAGATTTAATTTCTCAAACAATTATACATGAAATGGGTATTGACCTAGGTCAACCATTCATCATCATTATTTGATAAAATGATTTAAATGAGGTAGATCACCTCATACTATTTTAATAACACTACATATGATTTAAATCTCAAGCCATTCATATAAGAGAGTTTGGACCAGAGGTACAAACATCCCATGAATGCATGTGAGACAATTTTAAATGAAGTATAAGACTTCACACAATTTACTTTAATAGTTTTGGACAATATCAACTAGTTAAACTAGTCAAAATATCCATTCATTTAACTATGGCATGATCATGCAAAGTGACCACACCATTTTCTTGCAGAAACAATTAGTGTAAGTCAAATGTGAGCTATTAGAGTTGGAATTAACTTAACTAGCATGGTGGCCCTCGCAAATGCGAGGGCAGTGACTGTACAGCTCTACAAAATACATGTAGTATTGCATACATATTTATATATGCAATTAGGATTAATAAAATTATATAGTCACAAAAAAATTTGTGGTAAATTAATTTAAAAACCAGAAGAACTCTCTTTATTTGAAAACATAGAATTTGTGTGCTAGTGATTACTTCAAATACGAAATAACATACCGATTCATAGAACTAAATTCACATTGCATGCCATTTTTTATATCATGTTAGGTTAATGCACTATTAAAGCTCCAATTGTGCGTCACGAATATTGGACCGACTTAGAAACATTAAAGAACATAAGTTGATGAATAATAATTAGTATATCATGTGATGACGTTTAGGTATTGTTACCCATATCAATTAATCGTGGTCTATAGTAATTAAGAAGCAATGGATTAATTAACACTCGAGACAATGGTATATCAGTTCTATTACCGATATCATCTCTTAATCGTGGTATATAACAGAATATTCTTATATGTATATATTAGTTCTTGCATGTTAATGGTAATGTCCAAGAGATGAATATATCTTTACAAAAACAATAGTTAGCGAGGTGAAAAAACATTCTTGTCGATAGTATCCTGAAAGTGCAAAAATGAGTATTTTATCATTATGTTTTCCAAATCAATTTCCCCTCATGTACTCGTTCAATCCTGAAATTCATGATGATTGGACTATAATATATGACCTAATAGACACATAAATTGTATGTTAAGATGTGACATTGACCATTGTTATTCATATGTTATAAAAAATTAAATCAAAATTGAGAATATACTTTGTACTTAAATTTAATATAATTATTTTGTTCAATTGATACTATTTTATCTTGATTGCTCTAAAATGAAAAGAGGTAGACCTTTTTACCCATTTTCGTTAATCATCTCCGTGGTATCTCCATTTTTCAATCCAGTCATTTGCAAAATCTCAATCGCCCATTGTTCAATTGATACTATTTTATATGACAGCTTTATTTACCAGACACCTTTTTATTAGATGTCTTAGCACAATTTTTTCAATCCTGCTATCCTGCTACCAAGGTCTGCCCTAATCGGCCATAGACACTCATTCTTAGTAGCTAGATTTACCATGTCATGTTCTCTTAAATCTTAAGGGATTATACCTGAAATATCTTCCATAACAGCGTCTACGATTTTTCAAACTAATTTATAAATTCAACCAATATTCATCAAAAAGATTTAAGTTCGCGAAACTTATATAAATACAGATAAATTTCATCCGGTAGAAATTAAGGTTTTTTGGTAATATCGGAAAACCCAGTTTTCGATGAGATCTTGGAAATGTCGGTCGAGTAAAATGGCAATATCCGCCAAAAATGATGATATTATTATTTAACTTTTGGCAAACATACAAGCACTGGGAAATCCCCTACAGAAGACCGAATTTGATCGAATATATAGAATAGTATATCAACATCTACAATATCAAATGGATATATACTATATAAAAATATATTTCATGATGGTTCTAACTTTTTGTTAACACAATGGTTCTACTATATTGATTTGAAATTATAAATATCAAGACTGTTTTTATATAGTTGGTCAAAATATCAAAATTTATGTTTGACAAAAAGCTACAGGCATCATATTTTAGAAATATGGGAATATAAACTAAAATCGCAGCTAATCTTCCCACCCCAAGGCACTCTGAGCATTCTAGCTAGCTAATCTAGGGTATGTTTTTTTTTTCATTAATGGACTCGTTTTTTTTTTGGAACATACTCGTTTTTTCTAGCTAGCTAAGCTAGTTAACTAATATACCAAAAGCTAGTTAGCTAATATAGGGAGTTAGCTAGGTATAGCGTACGCGTTTTTATGGAACGGTCTCGTTTTTTCTAAAAACGTTAATTCATAAACGGTCTTAGATTTCTATGGAGCGGCCGTGTTTTTTCATTTGTTACATCATCCGAACGTATTTGGGCAACAGCTATCATACCCTTTTTTTTTCTTATAAAGCGAGTCGGCTATTCCTACGGATATCGTTTCCGAAAAAAGTGCTTTGCGTGTTTAACCAAATCAGGTTATGTACGGCATGTTTAAAGGGGAAAGCTGTGATACTCCTATCAGATTTAGTGTATAGTCCGTGGGACGTCTCCTCTACGTATATAGAACGTGTCAAACGGACCTACATCGTTACGTAATTTCTAATGTCTCATTAAATCCTAGCCACAAATATTAGATCTAACCGTTAAAATAATTAAGATGATGTGGATTAACCTAATGACTCTATTAAACATCCTTATTTTGCTTTTAGTATATAATAGATATCTATTTTGGTTGATTTTTAAGAATTATTTGAATAGGGAAAAGTCTCTGTCTTGTTATTTTTATCACATTAATTCTACAAAGAATCTGGCCATGGGACCAGTGGCATCTGATAGAACTTTTTAGTAGCTTTCCAACAATATAAAGTTCATTAAATTTGGTTGAGCCAAATTAAATCTATTGAATTTCAAAGTGGCAGAAGTATTCAAAATCATTTGAAATTAATTAAATCGAGTTTGAAATAAAAGGGCCGGCGGGAAAAACTACTGGGCCAGATTCAAACTGAACGGCCCAAGCCAGCCCAGCCACGGTCCAGTGACGCGTGGCGCGCTGAAAAAGGGTCCCGCATGTCAGCGAGTGTTAAACGCCGAAGCGGTATGGGCGAGTCTGAGGCGTTGGATTAGAACGCGATCAAACGGCTGTGGTTCATCGTCCCGCCGGCGAGAGGGGAGTTCACCGGCGGCTCAGGTAAGGGGTCGGAGAGCTCACCGTGGTCCAGCTAGGGTTGGCAAGATGCGCGGTGAAGTTGTGGACGACGGCGAGTCGACTGGTAGCGGTGGCTCGTCCTGGGGTGGCTCCAATCGACGGCGGCGTCCACCAGGTACTGGCGGCTCCGATCTCCAAATTGGAGCAGCTCCGGCGACGATCGAGTGAGTGGAGTGGTGGTGGCGAAGCAGTGAGAGGTGGGGAGTGAGATGGTGTGGTTGGTTTGGTCCAGGGAACTCCCTATTTATAGAATCGCATGAGGGTTGCGGGGCAGTGAGGTGGTCGACATGGGCGCGGTGTCTCCGGCGGCTGGTCGAGCTAGGCGAGGCTATGGTGATTCTCGACGGGTCCAGGTGGTGCTACTGGCAGCGACAGCTTGGTCGGGGAGCGTCGGAATCGCTCGCATTGCTTCCGTGTCTGTCGCGCCCGCGGCGGAGCAGGGTCTCCTTCTCCGGCGGCGGTGGGCACGGGTCGCGGTCTGGCAGTTGTCTGGCGGCGTCCAGGTGTCGAGTGCGTGCTCAACGTGCTCGCAGGGGGTCCAGGGGGTGCTCGAGGCGGTGGCGCGACGCGTGTACTGGGCGTGCCCGCGCGCATGCATGTGCGACGCGAGCGGCGTCCAGGGCGTGTGCTGGAGCGCGTCGTCCGGCGTGTGGTCGCCGTTCCTTCGACCATGGCGGTGCTAGGGCATGCTAGGAGATGCGTTGGCGCACGATGGCGAGGTGGTCCTGGCAGAGAAGCAAGGGGAGAGAGGGGAGGTCGATGAGCTCGGGGACATGGCCGGCATGGCCATGCCCTAGCTTGCTCTCTCTCTCTCTCTTAGCCTCACTATGCTCCACTTAAGGTTTAAGGGGACCAGGGAACATAATGTGGTAGGTTAGGGTAGATTAGGTTGAGGTAGATTCACTATTTGCAATAGTTGCAAATAGTGCCCGAATTTGTAAAATTTCAAAAATATCCAAATTTGAAATAATTCAAAAGGTGAAAGTTTTTGAAATGTGAGTGTTGATATAAGTTGTAAATGACCAGAGAGGTATTGAGGTGGTGGTGGAAAAATTAGAATTCAAGAATTGGCCAAAATGGCTAAGTGTAGAATGTTGCATATGTGAAAAAGTTGGAACTTTGGATGAGCCTTGCTCATGATCAAAGATGAATTTGGCATGGTGCTCTTCACCAAATTTGTTCACCTTGATGTTGACTTTGAAATGGTGCAAAGAGTTAGCAAGAGTTGGTTTGGGAAATTTGAATGGCAAGGGCTCAAAGTGGTGATCAGACTAGAATTGTCCAAATTGACCATTATCATATGTGAGTTGGATTTGTGTTTGAATTCCGTTTGAAATGTGAAACTTTGACTCCAAGAGTGGTAGTAAGTGTTTAATAACATTAGTCAACTAATGGTGAAGACCAAATAGGTCTAGGGTCAAAATTTATAAAAATGCCATAGGGCATATGTGAGGGTTTTTAGGGTTTTCCATTTAATGGAATTTCTCCCTCTTTGATTTATTTGGTTGGTGATCATCATATGATCACACTAGGGTTTTAGAGCATATCCAAAACAAGTAATAACAATCATCATGGCATATCACTCAAATGCACAAGTCCTATGCATGGTACTATATGCAAATAGAAAAGTTTTTGTTGGTTTGAAATTTTGCTTTCTGGAATTCTCTAACTTTCTTTTTATTGAAAATTGGGGTGTTACAAACCCCATCTCGGGGGGTTCTGAAGATCACCTCCGACACCCTGCCGGAGAGGGGAATCATCACCGGAGGGCTCTACATCACCATGCCCGCCTCCGGATGATGCGTGAGTAGTTCATCCTTGGACTATGGGTCCATAGTAGTAGCAAGATGGTTGTCTTCTCCTATTGTGCCATCATGTTTAGATCTTGTGAGCTGCCTATCATGATCAAGATCATCTATTTGTAAAGCTACATGTTGTGTTTGTTGGGATCCGATGAATATGGAATACTATGTCAAGTTGATTATCGATCTATCATATATGTGTTGTTTATGATCTTGCATGCTCTCCGTTGCTAGTAGAGGCTCGGCCAAGTTGATACTTGTAACTCCAAGAGGGGGTATTTATGCTAGATAGTGGGTTCATGCCTCCATTGAATCTGGGACAGTGACAGAAAGTTCTAAGGTTGTGGATGTGCTGTTGCCACTAGGGATAAAACATCAATGCTTTGTCTAAGGATATTTGTATTGTTTACATTACGCACAGTACTTAATGCAATTGTCTGTTGTTTGCAACTTAATACTGGAAGGGGTGCGGATGCTAACTCGAAGGTGGACTTTTTAGGCATAGATGCATGCTGGATAGTGGTCTATGTTTTTTGTCGTAATGCCCTAAGTAAATCTCATAGTAGTCATCATGATATGTATGTGCATTGTTATGCCCTCTCTATTTGTCAATTGCCCAACTATAATTTGTTCACCCAACATGTTATTTATCTTATTGGAGAGACGCCACTAGTGAACTGTGGACCCCGGTCCATTCTTTTACATCTGAAATACAACCTACTGCAATCATTGTTCTCTGTTGTTCTTTGCAAGCAAACATCATTCTCCACACCATACGTTTAATCCTTTTTTTCAGCAAGCCGGTGAGATTGACAACCTCGCTGTTAAGTTGGGGCAAAGTATTTTGATTGTGTTGTGCAGGTTCCACGTTGGCGCCGGAATCCCTGGTGTTGCGCCGCACTACACTCCTTCACCAACAACCTTCACGTGGCCTTCATCTCCTACTGGTTCGATAACCTTGGTTTCTTACTGAGGGAAAACTCGCTGCTGTACGCATCACACCTTCCTCTTGGGGTTCCCAACGGACGTGTGCTTCACGCGTCATCACTCTTCACACCCCAAAAATAAAGTAAGTTCATCATGCTGATTAGGAGTGATCATGTTATCACAATATAGACTTGAAGTACTCATTAAATTCGAAATAGTATCATCATGACCAGAAGATTGAAAATTAAAATGACCCACTTCATAGCAAAGTTCACAAATAAAAGGATGGAGGTCACAAACTTTTTCACCAAGATCATCTAGAGCCTTGTACCACATTCTAGTTTTTTCATTCCTATGATGGATACAATATTCATCTTCGATTTGATTAATTCCACAAGGTCTATGCATTCCACAAAAATCAACATGCTTATAAGAAATAGTATTTTCAGAAGTTTGGGCATGTTTATTGCAATCATTAACAACAATTTCATTTTCCATGCAAGTGTCTTTGAAAGGTTCATGATACACGCCCAATTTTCTTTAGGAACATTAATATGAGAAGCAAAGGTTCTACAACAATCAACAATAATTTGAGAATCAATACCATAATTATCACTAAGCTTTTGAAAACCAGCAGTTTCAATGAAAGACTTAATGCATTCATATTCATAGTTTATACCGATTCTTTACCTTTGTCGTTCTCTCAATCTTCGCTATTGCTTTGAATTCTTTCAAGAAGATCCCATCTAGCTTCAACCTTCTTGCTTGTGAAAGATCCCTCCAAACAGTGCATCTAGATAGTCCTTGTGGTGTCCTGAAAGCCTTGCATAAAAATTATTAATAATAACATTACGGGGAAGCTCATGAATGGGACATTTGAGCATTAGTGACTTCAATCTCCCCCATGCTTGGGAAATACTCTATCTATCACGAGGATAAAAGTTATAGATGTAGTTCCTATCAACATGCACTTCATGAGGAGGATAAAATTTAGGGTAAAAGAGAGGTACAATTTCCTCCCAACCAATAGATCGACCATTCTTCAGCATCTTATACCATTCCGCAGCTCTGCCCTTCAGAGATATAGAGAATAACTTCCTCTTAGCTTGGTCCTTTTAAATACCTGCACTCTCGAACAACTCGCATAATTCATGTATAAAGAGTAAATGATCATTAGGATGGACAATCCCATCTCCAAAATAGCAATTGTTCATAGCAAATTCAACAATTTTCATAGGTATCTTGAAAGGAATACTTTCAGTAGGTGGATTTAAAATATCACAAACATCATTAGAGTTATCGCATATGGGAGATAAAGTATTATCAGAGCAAATTTTCTCCCTAAAGCTAGGAAGCTAAAAAGATCATAAAAACTAGCTTCCCCAAGCTTAGACTTTTCCATAGCATTAGCAGTAACTGCGTTCATACTAATAACATTGCTACTAGCATGTAAATAAGGTTTCATGGGTTTTTTAATTTTCACATCAAATAATTCATATCTTAGCTCAGGAAAAAGATTAAAAAGCTCACTAAATTTTTGGAAAATGCTTGTCATCCACCGACCGATCCAAGGCAAAAGATCGGTCGTCTAGTCAGCTGTCAGCTGCCCCGCGCGATGTGGCTAGGCTTTCGTTCGCACGCGCATCATTTTCCTCTATGGTCCCCACCTACTCCATGCATGCCCGCAGCTAGCTAGCTTTGCTTTCGGCGCGCTCTCTCCTGACCATGCGAGTACGTAGTAGGTGAACTATAGCTCGCTAGTTGCTGCTACTATAAATCTTTGCAACTCATGCTATGTGTTGTGTAATGTACACGGTTGAAAAATAGAATAGATGTGACGTCATAGGCTACAACTGGTGTAGCTAAAGAAACACTAGCATGACACTTAACTAGCCACATACTGTTTTATTTCTCTATTTGCGGTGCGATAAACGAGCGAGATGCCAATGGTTCTTGGTGTATGCGGAAACAATGTTTCGATCTAACTCAGACAAGGGTTTGGCGAGCTGGATTAGACGTTGGGAGCCCGATTCAGCGAGGTTGGTGCTCCAGCACAAGGTTAGAATTTTACTGATTTCAGATGGTGCATTTGTGCCCAAATTGCTACAAGCTTATGTGTGTTTTATTGTGAAAGCATGCACGAGATGTGAAACTATCCTAGGCGTTTTTTACAATTGTTGTGAAACTGTGTTTTTAATTAAAAACAACAACAATTTTAAGACTAAAGGTTATCAGCATAGAAATATCTTTACAACAATAATAATAAACAAATCCTGCAAAAAAGTTAGGTGTTTACACCAATAGTAAACAATGATTTTTTAAAAATCTAATACTACTAATTTCATGTGTCAAAAATATCTTTACAACAAATCACGAAAATATTTACAACAATAATTCTGAATAAATCCTACAAAAAGTTAGGTGTTTACAAAAATAGTAAACAATGATTTAAAAATTAAATACACCAATTCCATGTGTCAAAAATATCTTTACAACAAATCACGAAAATATTTACAATAATAATTCTGAATAAAACCTACAAAAAGTTAGGTGTTTACAATAATAGTAAACAATGATCTAAAAATCGAATACACTAATTCATGTGTCAAAAATATCTTTACAACAAATCACGAAAATATTTACAACAATAATTCTAATAAAACCTACAAAAAAGTTAGGTGTTTACAATAATAGTAAACAATGATCTAAAAATCGAATACACTAATTCCATGTGCAAAAATATATTTGCAACAAATCATGAAAATATTTACAACAACAATTCTGAATAAAACCTACAAAAAAGTTAGGTGTTTACAATAATAGTAAATTATGATTTAAAAATTGAATACACTAATTTCATGTGTCAAAAATATCTTTACAACAAATCACAAAAATATTTACAACAATAATTATGAATAAATCCTACAAAAAGTTAGGTGTTTACAAAAATAGCAAACAATGATTTCAACGACAACAAACAATTCTAATACTATGGTGGTATTGTTGTAAATAATTTCACTAATATATTTACAACAGTAATTATGAATAAATCCTGCTGTTAGCCAAAAGTTAAATGTAATTTTACATTTCCTCAAATATATTATGCAGTAGTATGAAACAATAACAATGAATTTTTTTAGCGTATTGCCTACAGCCCTACACCAGTTAGCTAGCAGCGAGGCATGCATCAGCTAGCACCTAGGAGCTAGATTTCACTGTGTAGTGTCTACAACTATGCATGCAAGCAAGCTTGCAATGTCTCAAAAGCGAGAGATTCACAGCAAGCCATCAGCGGCACATGGATCCACACGTTTTCTGTTGCTGAAAGAGACGTCTCCTGCACGACGAATCGGACGGACGAACGTGTCAAATCCAACGACAGGACTGCAACCGATTTTTCGCCCAGCATCGGCCGACCGACGGCCAGCGCACTTTTTTTTTTTGTTGTTTTCCATTATGCCAAAACTAATGAAAAATAAAAACAAGAAACAAAAAGATGCAATTGCAGAATCTAAAGGAAATAACTTCGAGTACTCACACACCGGCAACAGTGCTAGAAAATAGCTTAGTAGTTGGAGGATGTGAATACCTTTTACCTTATCTCCCCGGAAACGGCGCCAGAAAATAGCTTGATGTCTACGCACGCTTCTATTTCTGTAGACAGTGTTGGGCCTCCAAAAGCAGAAGTTTGTAGAACAACAACAAGTTTCGCTTAAGTGAATCACCCAAGGTTTATCGAACTCAGGGAGGTAGAGGTCAAAGATATCCCTCTCAAACAACCCTACAATTAAGATACAAGAAGTCTCTTGTGTCCCAACATACCTAATACACTTATCATATGTATAGATGCACTAGTTCGGCGAAGAGATAGTAAAATATAAGTAATATGGATGATTATAAGTAGTAATTGCAATCTGAAATAAAAATGGCAGCAAGCGAACATGTAGCAGAACTTGTTGGAAACGGTGTTTCAATGCTTAGAAACAAGGCATAGGGATCATAGTTTCACTAGTGGACACTCTCAACAATGATCACATAATTGAATAAATAAATGCTACTCTCAAACACTCTCTTGTTGGATAACAAACACCATTCATTGTGTAGGGCTGCAAAAGCATACCTCAAACCGGAGTAAACAAGCTCCACAACATCATAAAGGAATCACACACGATGCACACACTGTCACCATCACACCGTGGAGAGTGAATCCGAAGTTCATATTAAAGTAACCTCTAGAGTGCATAATAAACAAGAGTAACATCTACATATTCAAGTAGATTACAAAGCTCATGATCACATAAAGATCACGCCATGGGAGAGAGAGAGATGAACCACATAGCTACCGGTAGAGCCCTCAGCCTCGGGGGAGAACTATTCCCTCCTCATCACGGGAGACAGCAACTGCGATGAAGATGGCGATGAAATCGATGGAGATGGATTCCGGGGGCACTTTCCCGTCCCGCGGCGTGCCGGCACAGACTTCTGTCTCCCGAACTTGGCTTCGCGATGGCGGCGGCTACGTAACTTTTCGTGGAATATGACTGATCGTCTTAGGGTTTTCGGAGACGAAGAATTATATAGGCGAAGGGGCAGCGTCGGGGGAGCCAGGGGGCTCCCTCCCCACACCTGGGCGCGCCAGGAGGGTGGGCCGCGCTGCCCTATGGGGTGGCCCCCCTGCTGGCCGTCTCCGACTCTTCTTCGATGTTCTAGAATCCTCCGTGGAAAATAGGGCCGTGGGCTTTTATTTCGTCCAATTCCGAGAATATTTTCCGTGTAGGATTTCTGAAACCAAAAACAGCAGAAAACAGGAACTGACGCTTCGGCATCTTGTTAATAGGTTAGTACCGGAAAATGCATAAAAATGATATAAGTATAAATAAAACATGTATGTATTGTCATAAAACTAGCATGAAACATAAGAAATTATAGATACTCGGGGTCTCACGGTATCGGAACAAAGGTGATCGCCGGAGCGGAGTGAAAGTGGCGGAAGTCGCCGATGTCGAGGAAGTAGTCGAAGCGGGGTCTTCGGTCCATGTCGTCGTCTCCGTGTCGAAGCGGAAGTAGTCGATGGGTCGGACGCCGGGAAGTAGACCTTGGCGGTGAGGCGTCGGCGAACCCGGCGCGGTTGTTGATGTCGGACTTGAATCGACACCGAAGACGGAGAAGGTCTTGTCGAAGAGGCGGCGGCGGCGAAGGAGTAGCGGGCACGCCGGGTAGAAATAAACACACACGGTCGCCGGACAGAACGTAAACCGAAAATCGAGCAGGCATTTTATCGAGCACGCGGCGGCTGCCAAAACACGGAACATAAACTAGACAGAAGTTGTGCCGCCGGTGCACTGCTGCTTGCAAGACGGCCAGGCGTGCGACGCGGGACCTGGCGGTGGGGACAAGCAGCGGAAGAAACAAGGCCAGGCTACAGCGCTGCTACTGCTGTTGGTGTCGTCCACTCCTTCTGGATCAAGGAGCAAGTGGAGCTGGTCTGCGCATGGTGGATTTGATGGATCTGAAGTGAGGCATGTACGTGTGGTGCTTGTCGAGTTGTTGGTGCAGCGATGGTGGGTGGCGTGCTGGCTGGAGCAAGCATGCAAGGCACGCGCGCGAGCGGCCCGGCTTGGCGCCAGGCGACGCTGTCGACGGGCGTGCGGGCGCTGGCGACGAGGAAATGCGCGGGAGCCGGGCAAGCGTGGCTGGCGGCTATAGATGCAGACGGACACGTCCGTGCCATCCGTGACGTCTATTGACTAAGCCGTGTAGCTAATTTCTGTTGTCCGCGGAGTCCGCGTAATCGTGCTCAGCTATTCACGGAGTCCGCCGGACAATACGGGCATGGGAATGCACACTAGCCAGCTTTTGATTAGTATACACAGCTTAGCTCCTGGCCTGTCCACTCGCTAGTTTGATGCCGGCCTCTTCTCACTCCCCAATCCCCACCCGACACCACCGCAATCCCCGTCCCCGAGGACCCGCGCGCCAGCCGCAGATGATCCGCACACCGACGCGGCCATCGCAAGCTAGGCCACGCCCCCATTCGCGTCCTCGCGCCGCCCCATTGTCAGGTGCGTTGATGATTGAAGCTCAACCAACGATCCACTGGTTTGCTTGTTGACTCCGCTAGGATCCACTGGTTTGCTTGTTGATGATTGAAGCTCAACCAACAATCGGCAAAGGTAAAAAATGGCGGCGACGCGCGGGGAACCGGGCGGCGGCCGGCGGGCAGACGAGGAGCGGGGCGCCGGCGGCCGGCGGGCAGGCGAGGAGCGGGGCGCCGGCTCAGCTGTGGCGGCGTGGCGGCGTGCCCCTATCGAGGGAGATGGAAGGACTGGTGCTCTGTTTCGTCTGTTCTTTTTTTCCTTGCACGAGGGACGGGCCTGGCAGGCTCCGCGGAAACTTTCCGTGAGTTCATCTAAAAAATACGGCCCGTCCGTGACGACGTTTGGTAAGTTTGACGGACACGGACGAAGAGATTCCACGGACATCCGTGTCCATCTACATTCTGAGTGGCGGCGGCTGGTTTGCGTGTCGGCCGACGGGCGGGAAAAAGACGGAAAGGACAGCGGCTCGGTGCGGTGCAGAAAACGCGGCCGTTGGCAGAAAATGGACAAGATTTTTGGAAGGAAGGTGGGGATTTTGGTGGAGGATTTGGATCTCAGATTTGAAATTGGGGGAGAGTGGTGGCTAGGGTTTGGGGAGGAGGAAGAAGGGAAAGGAGTTTGCCTTTAAATAGGCCAAGTGAGTAGGTGGGCTTGAGCTAGTTTTGGGCCAAAATTTTGTCAGGCTTTTGCCCACTTTTATTTAGCAGACGATAAAATAATTTTAACAAAATATTTTATTTAAAGTAATGGATCGGAAATTGAGTTTTGTTTTATTTTTTAAAATTAAGAAAGGAGCGGAGTGGCTTAATAATTCGCCGGGCAATTTTAATAAAACAAAATAGGGTTTTTGATAAAATACTTTCGCGGTTGAAAATATGCCAGAAAAACATGCAGATGACATCACGATTACGTGAAAAACAAAATGGCAAACAAATCTATGTAATATTTTCCGGGACGTTACAAACGACACCACTAACAAGAGATCGCGCCCCGAGATCCCACGTCCAGGTACGGAGGGGGGGGGGGGTGGAACTATCCGGTCTTCAGGCGACGTGTCAATCTCCTCGACAACACTAACAAGAAGTCTTGCTCCAGCTTGGGCGGTCGACACCACCAACAAGAAGTCGTTCCGCCATCGATAATGCGCTTCGTCGAGAATCTCTGGTTGCAGAAGCTCGAGCTCCGTAGACAAAGACGGAAGGAGTAACAATCACATTGGTCCACCAATTCAATGTGACAAGAGTGGATAATAAGAGTATCTATAGGGTGATCAGTCCATCCCACACTCGAAGTATTACTCTGCACATGAATAAGAGAACCACGTAACCATCTCCCAGAAATTCAGATTGGCGATCTTCGCAAGGTTTGTCATCGTGGATTTGATGGGGTCAAAGCACAAGGAATTGAAGGAAGATCACAGAAACAAGGATGATGTCAAACGGAGAAGAAAAAGATTAGCCGTCGATAATGTTCTTCTGTCGGAAGGTCTTCAGAGATCGGTCCTATTAGGTTAAAGGCATAGATCGTCCAACCCACGTCGGAACCTGAGTCACGACGAAGCAGATAAGAGAGAAGATTTAAAATCGCAAAGATAAGAGGAGAAAGAATATAGATAAGGAGAAAAATCAGAGCTAATCATAACTGTCCAACGAGTTTTTGAAAATAGGTTTTGCACTAGACACATCGTCCGTTGGCAAGGTTATCCTACAGGCTGGACTAGTGGGGTACCGCCAACCTGAGGCTCTGATACCAACTTGTGACGCCCCGAAACCGGTACCATGAGGATCCCAGCGAACCCACCGAAATCTGCATGATATCAATTCTGAGATGCCCTCCGACACGACGTGCACGACGAATCACACACGTGATGCCAGAGGAATTAACATGAGCGGTAACATTACAACAGGATTACAATAGAGCCCACAAGAAACAGATATATTACAACAACGACTCAACGAGTCAAGATACAAACATACAACATAAAATCCAAATCATACAGAAGATCAAATATGTCAGAGTACGAACAAGATACAAATTGGACTAAGAGTTCTGAAGATAACCAGTGGCGTCCATAACCCTTCCCTGGCCAAGCCGGAAGGGTAACCTTGCTAGCGTCATTCTTCTTCGTGCCGATCTTCATACCTACCCGGTTATGTCTCAAAGCAGCAATAAGTACGGGTTCGTACTTAAAAAGACTTCAAGACGTATAAGCATCCGTCAACCAGTCAACATTTGTACTTGAGGCACGCACGAGACTTAAAGGACGCAAGAGGAACGTTAAGGCAATATGGTGGGATTAAGCGGCAGCGCGCAAGCACTAAAAACCTATAGAGACACTCTACAACAGTCGTCTATCAGAGAAGGTGAGAGAGCGCATAAATTAATAGTTTTATACTCTGCAAACATAACACAGCCGATGTGTTCCCCATTCGCAAAGAAGTACTTACAAAGGCACTCACACGGTTGACAAGTTTTAACCATTTATTATTAGAGTTGTTCTAACTTACTCTACAAGTTATTATGGTTGAAACAACATGTGGAAGTTGTCTATGGTCGAGTCATACAGCTCCAAGTCATCCATAACCGCGGACACGGCTTATCGATAAGATGTAACCCTGCTGGGGTGCCAGAATGTGCCCACACGCACGACCGACCCACTTGCGACAGGTGGATATCACGACTCGCACTTTCCTTCACTACAACAATGTTCAGGAAGCCGCCTAACCAAGTTGAACCTGAATCGAAGTCCGGTCATATCTCCGAAGCGGACTTAGCTGTTTGAGTATACGGCTAAGTCAGTTCCTAGGAGATGCACATTAGATCAGAGCTCACTCTGGGGAGATGACCAATGACCTCAGTGTTTCGGATACTGCTTAACATCGTATCCACCTATACGTGCGCATAAGAACAAGGGGATACAAGGCATATGGCTTCCCCAAAAGTAACAGAAGGAAACAAGCTTGCACGCACGCATCAAAAAGGAAAATGTTACAATCTAGTTGTGGCCACTGAACAAAGGTATAGATTCCGGCAATGGTCGAGGGGAGACCCATAGGGGTACCCACGTGTGGTTAGAGCGCTCAGTCTCGGAACAGATAACAGGAACTCGGGTTCTAAGCTTTAAAGAAATACAAGTGAGCCGTCACAAAACAAACAGCTGACCCACCGATGCCTTTGCTTAACAATTATTAACAAGTAACCATGATACCCTCAACAGATATATCCATAAACCATGTGTCATGATTCCCAACTGATAACCTGATAAGATAGCGATAATGGTATCACGATATAAACATCAGTAGCATGCACTACGACTCGCAAGGCAGACCCGATAATCAAACAATAGTTGTAGGAGGTTGGTGGAGGCAATATAGGCTGCTTGAGGTAACAGGTGGATGGGACACGTGACAAGAACGCAACTCAAGGATAGCATAAGGGAGAAGGCAAAATAAAACTGGTGAGCGACTCCTGCAGAGAGAGGAGTTTAGGAAATGTTTGCCTGTTAAAGAATGTAGAAGAACATCCGGAAGACTTGTCGTATTTCACATCACCACTTCGCGATCCTATCCGGTAAGAAGCAAATGCTGGAACACACAACGTATGCAAATCTTAATACTACGAATAAAGAAGATCCAACATGATGAAGAGATGTGATGCGTGTAATTGACACGTCCGTTGGGAACCCCAAGAGGAAGGTGTGATGCGCACAGCGGCAAGTTTCCCTCAGTTAGAAACCAAGGTTTAATCGAACCAGTAGGAGTCAAGAAGCACGTTGAAGGTTGATGGCGGCAGGATGTAGTGCGGCGCAACACCAGAGATTCCGGCGCCAACGTGGAACCCGCACAACACAACCAAAGTACTTTGCCCCAACGAAACAGTGAGGTTGTCAATCTCACCGGCTTGCTGTAACAAAGGGTTAACCGTATTGTGTGGAAGATGATTGTTTGCAGAGAAAACAGGAAAACAAGTATTGCAGCAGATTTGTATTTCAGTATAAAAGAATGGACCGGGGTCCACAGTTCACTAGAGGTATCTCTCCCATAAGATAAAAGCATGTTGGGTGAACAAATTACAGTCGGGAAATTGACAAATAGAGAGGGCATAACAATGCACATACATGGCATGATAAGTATAGTGAGATTTAATTGGGCATTACGACAAAGTACATAGACCGCCATCCAACCGCATCTATGCCTAAAAAGTCCACCTTCAGAGTTATCGTCCGAACCCCTTCCGGTATTAAGTTGCAAAGCAACGGACAATTGCATTAAGTATGGTGCGTAATGTAATCAACAACTACATCCTCGGACATAGCGCCAATGTTTTATCCCTAGTGGCAACAAGCACAACACAACCTTAGAACTTTCTCGTCACCGTCCCGGTGTCAATGCGGGCATGAACCCACTATCGAGCATAAATACTCCCTCTTGGAGTTAAAAGCAAAAACTTGGCCGAGCCTCTACTAGTAACGGAGAGCATGCAAGATCATAAACAACACATATGTAATAACTTGATAATTAACATAACATGGTATTCTCTATCCATCGGATCCCGACAAACACAACATAGAGTATTACGGATAGATGATCTTGATCATGTTAGGCAGCTCACAAGATCCAACAATGAAGCACAATGAGGAGAAGACAACCATCTAGCTATTGCTATGGACCCATAGTCCAGGGGTGAACTACTCACTCATCACTCCGGAGGCGACCATGGCGGTGTAGAGTCCTCCGGGAGATGAATCCCCTCTCCGGCAGGTGCCGGAGGAGATCTCCGGAATCCCCCGAGATGGGATCGGCGGCGGCGGCGTCTCGCATAGGTTTTCCGTATCGTGGTTTTTCGCCTCGGGGTTTCGCGACGGAGGCTTTAAGTAGGCGGAAGGGCGAGTCGGGGGCCGACGAGGGGCCCACACCACAGGGCGGCGCAGGCCCCCCCTTGGCCGCGCCGCCATGTGGTTTGGCCACCTCGTGGCCCCACTTCGTATGCTCTTCGGTCTTCTGGAAGGTTCGTGGCGAAATAGGCCCCTAGGTCTTCGTTTCATCCAATTCCGAGAATATTTCGTTACTAGGATTTCTGAAACCAAAAACAGCGAGAAACAGGAACCGGCACTTCGGCATCTTGTTAATAGGTTAGTTCCGGAAAATGCACGAATATGACATAAAGTGTGCATAAAACATGTAGGTATCATCAATAATATGGCATAGAACATAAGAAATTATCGATACGTCGGAGACGTATCAAGCATCCCCAAGCTTAGTTCTCGCTCGTCCCGAGCGGTAAAACGATAACAAAGATAATTTCTGAAGTGATATGCCATCATAACCTTGATCATACTATTTGTAAACATATGTAGTGGATGCAGCGATCAAAACAATGGTAATGACATGAGTAAACAAGTGAATCATAAAGCAAAGACTTTTCATGAATAGTACTTCAAGACAAGCATTAATAAGTCTTGCATAAGAGTTAACTCATAAAGCAATAAATCAAAGTAAAGGCATTGAAGCAACACAAAGGAAGATTAAGTTTCAGCGGTTGCTTTCAACTTGTAACATGTATATCTCATGGATAATAGTCAACATAGAGTAATATAACAAGTACAATATGCAAGTATGTAGGAATCAATGCACAGTTCACACAGGTGTTTGCTTCTTGAGGTGGAGAGAGATAGGTGAACTGACTCAACATAAAAGTAAAAGAATGGTCCTTCAAAGAGGAAAGCATCGATTGCTATATTTGTGCTAGAGCTTTTATTTTGAAAACATGAAACAATTTTGTCAACGGTAGTAATAAAGAATATGAGTTATGAAAATTATATCTTACAAGTTGCAAGCCTCATGCATAGTATACTAATAGTGCCCGCACCTTGTCCTAATTAACTTGGACTACCGGATCTTTGCAATGCACATGTTTTAACCAAGTGTCACAATGGGGTACCTCCATGCCGCTCGTACAAAGGTCTAAGGAGAAAGCTCGCATTTTGGATTTCTCGCTTTTGATTATTCTCAACTTAGACATCCATACCGGGACAACATGGACAACAGATAATGGACTCCTCTTTAATGCATAAGCATGTGGCAACAATTATTATTCTCATATGAGATTGAGGATATATGTCCAAAACTGAAACTTCCACCATGAATCATGGTTTTAGTTAGCGGCCCAATGTTCTTCTCTAACAATATGCATGCTCCAACCATAAAGGTGGTAGATCTCTCTTACTTCAGACAAGACGGACATGCATAGCAACTCACATGATATTCAACAAAGAATAGTTGATGGCGTCCCCGAAGCATTGTTATCGCACAACAAGCAACTTAATAAGAGATAAAGTGCATAAGTACATATTCAATACCACAATAGTTTTTAAGCTATTTGTCCCATGCGCTATATATTGCAAAGGTGAATGATGGAATTTTAAAGGTAGCACTCAAGCAATTTACTTTGGAATGGCGGATAAATACCATGTAGTAGGTAGGTATGGTGGACACAAATGGCATAGTGGTTGGCTCAAGTATTTGGGATGCATGAGAAGTATTCCCTCTCGATACAAGGTTTAGGCTAGCAAGGTTATTTGAAACAAACACAAGGATGAACGGTACAGACAAAACTCACATAAAAGACATATGGTAAACATTATAAGACTCCATACCGTCTTCCTTGTTGTTCAAAACTCAATACTAGATGTTATCTAGACTCTAGAGAAACCAAATATGCAAACCAAATTAGCAAGCTCTAAGTATTTCTTCATTAATGGGTGCAAAGTATATGATGCAAGAGCTTAAATATGAGCACAACAATTGCCAAGTATCAAATTATCCAAGACATTTTTAGAGTTACTACATGTAGCATTTTCCAATTCCAACCATATAACAATTTAACGAAGAAGAAACTTCGCCATGAATACTATGAGTAGAGCCTAAGGACATATTTGTCCATATGCTACAGCGGAGCGTGTCTCTCTCCCATAAAGTGAATGCTAGGATCCATTTTATTCAAACATAACAAAAACAAAAACAAACCGACGCTCCAAGCAAAGTACATAAGATGTGACGGAATAAAAATATAGTTTCGGGGAGGAACCTCGATAATGTTGTCGATGAAGAAGGGGATGCCTTGGGCATCCCCAAGCTTAGACGCTTGAGTCTTCTTATAATATGCAGGGGTGAACCACCGGGGCATCCCCAAGCTTAGAGCTTTCACTCTCCTTGATCATATTGCATCATACTCCTCTCTTGATCCTTGAAAACTTCCTCCACACCAAACTCGAAACAACTCATTAGAGGGTTAGTGCATAATAAAAATTCACATGTTCAGAGGTGACACAATCATTCTTAACACTTCTGGACATTGCATAAAGCTACTGGACATTAATGGATCAAAGAAATTCATCCAATATAGCAAAAGAGGCAATGCGAAATAAAAGACAGAATCTGTCAAAACAGAACAGTCCGTAAATATGGATTTTATTAGGCCACCAGACTTGCTCAAACGAAAATGCTCAAATTGAATGAAAGTTGCGTACATATCTGGGGATCATGCTCGTAAATTGGCTTAATTTTCTGAGCTACCTACAGGGAGATAGACCCAGATTCGTGACAGCAAAGAAATCTGGAACTGCGCAGTAATCCAAATCTAGTACTTACTTTTCTATCAAAGACTTTACTTGGCACAACAAAACTCAAAACTAAGATAAGGAGAGGTTGCTACAGTAGTAAACAACTTCCAAGACACAAATATAAAACAAAGATACTGTAGTAAAAACATGGGTTGTCTCCCATAAGCGCTTTTCTTTAACGCCTTTCAGCTAGGCGCAGAAAGTGTATATCAAGTAACATCAAAGGGGGGTGCACCTACAGCGGGGTTTGGAGTTTTCTCAACCATGCATAGTATATTGGATACATAAGTTTTAGCGTCTCCCTTTTCATTAGTCTTGGGCTTGCTACTCTCATCGAACAAATTTTCAGGAACAAGCCAAGCATAGTTGTTTTCTAGTGCATCATTCATAGCTAGGAGTTTACATGGTATTGGTGCTTTGATCTCCCCACCATCATTAGCATTATTAGTGTACCTTATTCTATCCATGTCCATTTTTTCAAGGAGACTAACAAAATTAGTATGAGAACCAAGCATATTAAATTTAGCAAAGACCTTTCTAGCCTCTCTTGCTAGACCACCAAATTCTCTAAGAAGGGTTTCTAAAACAAAATCTTTCTTTTCCCCCTCTTCCATATCACCAAGTGTAAGAAACATGTGTTGGATTATAGGATTGAGATTAACAAATTTAGTTTCCAACAAGCGAACTAAATGCGCAGCAGCAATTTCATAAGTGGGAGCAAGTTCTACCAAGTGTCTATCTTCAAAATTTTCAGTGGTACTAACATGAGTGAAAAATTCTTCTATATTGTTTCTCCCAATTATAGACCCGGGTCCTACCGGTATGTCTTTTGTGGTAAAATTAAAAGGAAACATGTTGCAATAAGTAAAGTAAATGCAAGTAACTAATTTTTGTGTGTTTTTAATATGGAGTGCAAGACAGTAAATAAAGTAAAGCTAGCAACTAATTTTTTTGTGTTTTGATATAAGTGCAGCAAACAAAGTAGTAAATAAAATAAAGCAAGACAAAAACAAAGTAAAGAGATTGAGAAGTGGAGACTCCTCTTGCAGCGTGTCTTGATCTCCCCGGCAACGGCGCCAGAAATTTGCTTGATGCGTGTAATTGACACGTCCGTTGGGAACCCCAAGAGGAAGGTGTGATGCGCACAGCGGCAAGTTTCCCTCGCTTAGAAACCAAGGTTTAATCGAACCAAGTAGGAGTCAAGAAGCACGTTGAAGGTTGATGGCGGCGGGATGTAGTGCGGCGCAACACCGGAGATTCCGGCGCCAACGTGGAACCTGCACAACACAACCAAAGTACTTTGCCCCAACGAAACGAGTGAGGTTGTCAATCTCACCGGCTTGCTGTAACAAAGGGTTAACCGTATTGTGTGGAAGATGATTGTTTGCAGAGAAAACAATAAAACAAGTATTGCGAGCAGATTTGTATTTCAAGTATAAAAGAATGGACCGGGGTCCACAGTTCACTAGAGGTGTCTCTCCCATAAGATAAAAGCATGTTGGGTGAACAAATTACAGTCGGGCAATTGACAAATAGAGAGGGCATAACAATGCACATACATGGCATGATAAGTATAGTGAGATTTAATTGGGCATTACGACAAAGTACATAGACCGCCATCCAACCGCATCTATGCCTAAAAAGTCCACCTTCAGAGTTATCGTCCGAACCCCTTCCGGTATTAAGTTGCAAAGCAACGGACAATTGCATTAAGTATGGTGCGTAATGTAATCAACAACTACATCCTCGGACATAGCGCCAATGTTTTATCCCTAGTGGCAACAACGACAACACAACCTTAGAACTTTCTCGTCATCGTCCCGAGTGTCAATGCAGGCATGAACCCACTATCGAGCATAAATACTCCCTCTTGGAGTTAAAAGCAAAAACTTGGCCGGAGCCTCTACTAGTAACGGAGAGCATGCAAGATCATAAACAACACATATGTAATAACTTGATAATTAACATAACATGGTATTCTCTATCCATCGGATCACGACAAACACAACATAGAGTATTACAGATAGATGATCTTGATCATGTTAGGCAGCTCACAAGATCCAATAATGAAGCACAATGAGGAGAAGACAACCATCTAGCTACTGCTATGGACCCATAGTCCAGGGGTGAACTACTCACTCATCACTCCGGAGGCGACCATGGCGGTGTAGAGTCCTCCGGGAGTTGAATCCCCTCTCCGGCAGGGTGCCGGAGGAGATCTCCAGAATCCCCCGAGATGGGATCGGCGGCGGCGGCGTCTCAGTAAGGTTTTCCGTATCGTGGTTTTTCGCCTAAGGGGTTTCGCGACGGAGGCTTTAAGTAGGCGGAAGGGCAGAGTCGGGGGGCTGACGAGGGGCCCACACCACAGGGCGGCGCGGGCCGCCCCTTGGCCGCGCCGCCATGTGGTTTGGCCACCTCGCGGCCCAACTTCGTATGCTCTTCGGTCTTCTGGAAGGTTCGTGGCGAAATAGGCCCCTGGGTCTTCGTTTCGTCCAATTCCGAGAATATTTCGTTACTAGGATTTCTGAAACAAAAAACAGCAGAAAACAGGAACTGGCACTTCGGCATCTTGTTAATAGGTTAGTTCCAGAAAATGCACGAATATGACATAAAGTGTGCATAAAACATGTAGGTATCATCAATAATATGGCATAGAACATAAGAAATTATCGATACGTCGGAGACGTATCAAGATGGTATGCATGACATGGCAGACTTGATGCGGTGCAACTTATCCATTTAAGCGGAGTCGCAACCCCAGACAAAGCAGTTAGGGTTGAGGTTGCATTTTCTACCGACAAACTTAAGGGTTGATTAGCATGGCATAGACATGGCATGGGTGATCTACAGCAAAATTAAATGGAACCGGGACAATATAGCAATCCCACACAATTAGGTGTATCACTATTACCCGCACAACCACGAGATATGCAATGCGATGCCACATGAGGATATGATGCAACAAGAGAAAGATGCAACAAAGATAGATGCACATATTTATAAAATAGGACTTATGGTCGGGGTCTCACGGTATCGGAACAAAGGTGGTCGCCGGAGCGGAGTGAAAGTGGCGGAAGTCGCCAATGTCGAGGAAGTAGTCGAAGCCGGGGTCTTCGGTCCATGTCATCGTCTCCGTGTAGAAGCGGGAGTAGTCGATGTGTCGGACGCCGGGAAGTAGGCCTTGGCGGTGAGGCGTCGGCGAACCCGGCGCGGTTGTTGATGTCGGACTTGAATCGGCGCCGAAGTCAGAGAAGGTCTTGTCGGAGAGGCGGCGGCGGCGAAGGAGTAGCGGGCACGCCGGGTAGAAATAAACAGACACGGTCGCCGGACGGAACGGAGGCCGAAAATCGAGCAGGCATTTTGTCGAGCACGTGGCGGCTACCAAAACACGGGACAAAACCTGGACAGAAATTGTGCCACCGGTGCACTGCTGCTGCTGCTGTTTGCAAGACGGCCAGGCGCGCGACGCGGGAACTATCGGTAGGTGGCGGTGGGGACAAGCAGTGGAAGAAACAAGGCCAGGCTACAGCGCTAGCTGCTACTGCTGTGTTGCGGTCAGAAACCCACCGGCGGGCAGCGACTGGCAACACCGTAGAGCCGGGAATCTCCCAGGGCTGCGGCTGGCCCTGGTCCCTCCGAGCGACGGCCCGCAAAGCCTTCCGCGCACACGTCCGATGCTGATGCAAGGGCGTGCCACCTGACCTATACCTGGTCAGGAAGGTGTTGGATGATGCCTCGCTTAGTTTCCTGCATGGCATACACGTAAACGTTAAATACGAGCCTCGATCGGCTCTCGAGGTTATCCCGTGAATCGGCTCAAAGAGCCGATCCACCCATGATTCATACAAGGTGTACGAATATATGGTGGTCCTGCTTGATCAAGATAAAGCTAAAGCGATCTACGACGATTTAGGGTTTTCACCGCATAATCGGATCATCCTACTCACGATTGGGCCTCGCGGCCACGCACGGTGATCGTGAGCCGGTCCTAGACAAGGCCTAAAAACCAACACGAGGTTGATCCCTGGAACATCCTGTCTAGGACTAGCAAACGACACCCTACGCGCCGCTGGATCCTCCAACTCTTTGTAAGGCCTAAATATTGCAGATATTAAACTAATCCTTGAAGAACAAGGAGCAATCGTAACGGATCGGATCTACTAAACGATGATCAAGCGGGGTGCCGCCCTTACACCCGTGACAGGCGTAAGGGCGGCTAGATGCCTAAGGGTTGCACGACCATAGCATATGATACGAAGAGCAATGCTAACCCTAAAAACACCTATGATAACTACGTTGCTCGCCATCAAAAAGGCCTCAGCACGAGCAACGCATGGGGGACGAGTAAACGTGCGCTGCCTAGATCGTAAGATGCGATCTAGGCAGCATGGTGCTTACCCGGAAGAAACCCTCGAGACGGGGGAGTTGGCGATGCGCCGAGATTGGTTGTGGTGAATGTTGGTTGTTGTTTATTCCATAAACCCTAGATACATATTTATAGTCCAGGGGACTTTCTAATTTAGGCGTGCACCAAACCGTGCACGGGTAAAACTCTAACTCCTAACCGACACGTATCCTACTATGGTACAGATACACGGGCAATTTAGCCCAAACTTGGTACACAAGGCCGATTCATGTATTTCTTCTATACTTATTCTTCAAGTCCATCTTCAATCGCGGCCCACCTCTGATCCGGTCAAATTCTGGTGATAACACATGCCCCCCTGGTTTTGGAAATGACATTTCCAAAATCATTATGCTTTTCCTTCGTCGGGTCATGTCGTGGCAGAGCATAACCGTTGCAGTATCCTTCATGATGATGCCCTGTCTTCTCAGCTTCTCTGTAAAATTTTGATAGCTTCAACATCACCTCCTCGGAAACTGCAATGGCATTAAATTTCCACCAGGCTCCTCATTATTTAACCGTGCCGATTGGTTAGCCCATTTCATCCCCTTCCTCTCGTTCTAGCTATCGGTACCAAAAAACCCTCTTCCCCTGTAGCAATGTCTTCCTCTTCCTCCGTCTCCTCCGGCCTCTCCCTCCAATCCTTCTCCTCAAGCGAGCCGGAGTGGAACTCCGATCAAGTGCCAGAGGGCGACCTGCCTCTGACCGATGGGGAAGACGACCTTAAGTTCCTCATCGAAGGGGAACTGATAAGCGAAAGCGAAGACGACCTTCATCCCTGGGTGGAACCCACCTCCTCCGACGGGAAGGGGGAAGAAGTAGAGGAAGAAGAAGAAAAAGAGGAGGGCGGCCCATCCTCCCCTGCTAAGCTTCTGCCGGCAAAGCGATTCCGCGCTTGGGCAGACAGTGAAGACGATGATGATGATGAGGAGGAAGAAGAGGAGGATGAATCCTCCTCCTCCATCGGATACCCGCCGACAAAGCGCTTCCGCTCTTGGGCGGACAGCGAGGATGATGATGATGACGAGGAAGACGAAGCTCCGGCCAAAGGTTGGGGCAGCAGTGACGAGGAGCTTCCTGGGAGCAGCGCCGACGACATCGACGACGGCGACGATGAGGACAACGACGACTAGTTGAGTAGGACTAGTAGTAGCAGTGCACTAGGCACCAGATTCCTCTTTTGAGAGCCATCGGCTCTTTCTTGTAAAGCTGCTCCTTTGAATTAATGAAAATTGTTCTTCCAATTTATCTTTCAATTAATCCAATTTCAATCCTTCCGCTTGCCACACCAAGACCGATAGCAATGTATCGGACTTTTTCCTTTAGACGCCCATGAAGCCGGACTCAGATATCGATTAGACCGTCAGTCAAGCACTTCTCAAATTCAGACTGTGATTTGATACTCCGCAATCCTACAGCCGATGACTGTTCATCAGCCATTTTGAGAATCCAGTCTCCTTCCCTTTCTTGCAGCAACAGGACGATCCAAACCCTGTAAAGACGACGGCCTCCCTTTCCGGCTCCCCTCCGTAGCCTCAGCAGTCTTCTTCTGCAAGCAGCTCAGCGTTTTCGGAGAAGGCCACGATGTAGGGTCAGCCGATGCAACTCCAATCGGCTCCCAAAAATAGAGCATCTACCAAGTTAGCTGCCCCCTGAGCCTTAATCGAGGCGAGAACATCAGCGAGGATGCACAGATCAAACAGAAAGGGCTTTGACCTCAGGTAATCTGGTAATCTGAGACAGAGTCAGCCAAACTTGCCCCCATTGATCAGCGTTCTTCCATTGAACGCCGATGTCTCGCATGCCAAATTGATGCTCTTGCTGAACTGTCGCAAAGGGTTGTCGGCTCATCGCAGCCGAAGCTGCTCCCATGGTTCATTCCCTTCAAGGAAACAGAAGCTCCTGAAGCTGAACTGAAAACCGTCTTGGCGAAAATCTGAGCCTCGAGCACGTAGCCGGTAGGTCTTGTGTAGATGTACTAGAGTCGATGGCTGCGCATCGGCTTTGTTCCTCATGATGCAAATTTTTTTTTACGGGCCGATTTCCCTATCAGCCCCCAATGTTTCATTGCACATGTATCGCACATGTTCATCCGATTAGGTGCCCCCCGAGCCGATTCTGCCAGGGAACTGCTGAAATCGGCTCTGTGATTAGCCAAAGCACTCTATGCGAACGTCGGCTTGATTAGGACCAGTGTGGACTTTTTCCAGCTCATCAGCCGACGTAAACCCATCGCCTAGTAGATCGATGTTGAATTCAGGCAGAATGGATGGTGAGGATAATTTTGGCCGATTGCTGGAATCGGCCTCCACGTTGCTTGCTCGATGAAGGTTTTTGCAATGCTCCTTCATCTTTTCCTTGGGGCCGATCGCCTGGATCGGCATCGCCACGTTTGTTCATCGATGTTGCTCTTGTTACATGGTCAGGCCGGTGGATAAAACCAGCCTAACCCCGTTCTTTGTCACGTCGATGCGCTCGCAGTCGTCCAAATCGGGTGCTTCGTCTAATCCTGGAGCATTAAACTCCGTTGGGAGGACGAGCACCATGTTTGTGCCAGCCGATGTCTCATCATCGCTTTCCTTTGCTTAGGGCGCCACTCTTTCCTTTGTGGCCGACCTTCTTCGTCCAGGGTTCGCTGAATTTTAGCGGCCAGATCAGGCCGCGCCTTCCTCAACGTGTGCAGGTACAACCTTTCAGCTTCCTCCAACCCACGTAGTCGTTGAACCCTTCGCTTTTGGGAACGGCTGAGCCCATCAGGGCACCACCTTGGCCGATGATACTTGTCTTCTTCTCCATCATCGTCCTCTAGTTCCTCGAGATCTTCCACCTGGGTGGACTCAACGTGCTTGTTCCGAGGCGGGAGAGGCCCTAGACGTTTGAACACGGACACGTTAGCTGCATCCTTCCTCTTTTGTTTGCATTCTGGGCAGTTGCCGATTGTAGGCAATCGGCTCATTCCTGAATCCCAGCAGTGTCTGAAGAAGGGGCAGTCCCAATGCCAATCCACGTCATCTTGGTCTCTCGACTTTTCCTGGGCGTGGCGCTCATACCGCTCCTCGTCGCGATCATGCCGACGACGTCTCCTGTCGTCCCTAGCCAGACGATCTTTTTCATCATCGTCATTGTATCGTCGGCGTTGGTCATATTGACCCACATACTTGTTGAGGAGGTGATCAGAGAGAGGTTGCTAATATCTCACGTTCTTCACTTCTCCCTCTTTGATGTAGCGCTTGCCATCCTGACGGAGCCGATCGCGTGGAGCGGCTTCCTCTGTATCCTTGCTATGAGAGCAGCTGCCCTCATCTCCGTCCCTACCAGAGTGGTGCCCAGGTCCTACCATGTTGATATGGCATGAGAAATCTGGCTGGCACCCTCCGGGGTAAGTGTACTCCACCATGTTAACGGCGGGGAAGGGGTGTGTGTCGACCTTCATGGCGTACTGGTTGAAAATTAACCGTCCTTTTTCGATCGCCATTTGGATCTGCTGACGCCACACCCTGCAGTCGTTGGTGGCGTGGGTGAACGTGTTATGCCACTTGCAGTATGGCTTTCCCTTCAGCTCCTGCACCGTGGGGATCTTGTGGCCTTCGGGTACCTTCAGCTGCTTCTCGGTGAGTAGGAGGTCGAAAATCTGCTCAGCTTTGGTCACGTCGAAGTCGAACCCTTTTGGAGGACCTTGTGGCTTAACCCACTTACAGGACACGGGGCTTGCCGTCCGAGTCCATTCAGCCACTGCTACCTCCTGATCTCCCGTAGCACCTTCATCCTCGTCTGCCTCAACCAGGACCACCGCACGCTTTAATTTGTCCTGGTACACATCTGGGTGGCGCCTGTTCATATGCCGACAGCTTCTGCACCATGTGCGCCAATGAAGGGTAGTTCTGCTTGGGAGGCCACGTCCTTGATCGATGATGAGAGACCCACCACCGCCAACTCGATCGCTTCTTTTTCACTTACGTGAACCGAATAGCATCGGTTCCTAACGGTCCCGAAGCGCCGGATGTATTCTCGACACCGTTTCCCCGCGCTTCGTCGTACTTGTGCAAGATCGGCAATGCCAGCCTCGGAAGCTTCGAGTGATACCGTAGGTGGAACTTCTCTTCCAACTGCTTCCAAGTCCGGACCGAGTTCGGTGGCAGCGATGTGTACCACCCGAAAGCCGATCCCGTGAGGGACCGTGCGAAGAACCTCACACGCAGCTCGTCCGATGCCGAGATAGTGCCCAGCTGTGCCAAATATCGGCTCACATGCTCGATGGAGCTGGAACCATCCGATCCACTAAACTTTGTAAAGTCGGGGAGCCGATATTTGGGAGGTAGCGGAATCAATTCGTACTCGTTGGGGTACGGCTTGGTATAGCCGATTGTCCTCCTTTTCGGCATCATGCCGAACCGGTCTTTCAGAATTGTACAAATCTCATCTGCGGTGATGGCTGAAGGCGTTGAACCCTGAAGATTCGCCGGTGTGGCATACTTGGCCAGCCATGCTTGCTTTTCCAGCTCTGAGCCAACTGCAGGAGCTGAGCTCTGGGGGTTTGTCGGAGTGGCATACTTGGTTAACCACGTGTGCTTCTCGATATCTGCTCCCGACGTTCCTCCCGCTCGTTCCGTAAGTCCCCGCCGTTGCAGCCTCGGTTCGAGAGTGCCCGATCATCGCAGTCCGGCACGTATGCGCACGTGTATCCGTGCGGGATCTCCTTGGGCGCCTCATGTAGGAATTGGTAGTCACTTGGGTCACCACCAATCTTGTAGACGACGTAGGCCGATGAGTTCGGCACTTCGGCGCCGCCAACGCGAACGGCAGCGGTGGACGGGAGTGGAGTGGCATCTCTCCTTGGTACGTCCCCGCAGCCGGTCCCGTCGGAGAGTACCGATGGCTCATGATTTCCTGGATCACGCGAAGAGCGACACGCTCCAAAGTGTTCACCGAGGCTCTCGTAATGGCGGTGCAGCCGAATGAGCCACCATGAAGTTGATCTCCCGACGCAGCGACCCGGTGCGTTCTTCCGACGGGGCGGACAGGTCCACTCCATCGAGCGCGCCTTCAGGTGAGAACCCCTTCCACCCGATGCCATGGGAGCGGGTTCCGTGGAAAGAGCCGATGAGGTCGGCTTCGAGGACCGCCTTGATCTCGTCATGCTTCCTCTTGAGCTCGTCGGTCGGATCCTCGTACTTGACCGGAGTGCCTTCCGCCATCTCGGATGTAGATGGCGATGCGGTGGATGTTGAAGATGGTCCCACCGGGCGTGCCGGAATGTGTTGCGGTCGAAACCCACCGGCGGGCAGCGACCGGCAACACCGTAGAGCCGGGAATCTCCCGGGGCTGCGGCCGGCCCTGGTCCCTCCGAGCGACGGCCCGCAAAGCCTTCTCGCGCACACGTCCGATGCCGATGCAAGGGCGTGCCACCTGACCTATACCTGGTCGAGAAGGTGTTGGATGATGCCTCGCTTAGTTTCCTCGCATGGCATACACGTAAACGTTAAATACGAGCCTCGATCGGCTCTCGAGTTATCCCGTGAATCGGCTCAAAGAGCCGATCCACCCATGATTCATACAAGGTGTACGAATATATGGTGGTCCCGCTTGATCAAGATAAAGCTAAAGCGATCTACGACGATTTAGGGTTTTCACCGCATAATCGGATCATCCTACTCACGATTGGGCCTCGCGGCCACGCACGGTGATCGTGAGCCGGTCCTAGACAAGGCCTAAAAACCAACACGAGGTTGATCCCCGGAACATCCTCTCTAGGACTAGCAAACGACACCCTACGCGCCGCTGGATCCTCCAACCCTTTGTAAGGCCTAACTATTGCGAGATATTAAACTAATCCTTGAAGAACAAGGAGCAATCGTAACGGATCGGATCTACTAAACGATGATCAAGCGGGTGCCGCCCTTACACCCGTGACAGGCGTAAGGGCGGCTAGATGCCTAAGGGTTGCACGACGATAGCATATGATACGAAGAGCAATGCTAACCCTAAAAACACCTATGATAACTACGTTGCTCGCCATCAAAAAGGCTTCAAAGCACGAGCAACGCATGGGGGACGAGTAAACGTGCCCTGCCTAGATCGCAAGATGCGATCTAGGCAGCATGGTGCTTACCCGGAAGAAACCCTCGAGACGGGGGAGTTGGCGATGCGCCGAGATTGGTTGTGGTGAACGTTGGTTGTTGTTTATTCCATAAACCCTAGATACATATTTATAGTCCAGGGGACTTTCTAATTTAGGCGTGCACCAAACCGTGCACGGGTAAAACTCTAACTCCTAACCGACACGTATCCTACTATGGTATAGATACACGGGCAATTTAGCCCAAACTTGGTACACAAGGCCAATTCATGTATTTCTTCTATACTTATTCTTCAAGTCCATCTTCAATCGCGGCCCACCTCTGATCCGGTCAAATTCTGGTGATAACATGCTGTTAGGGCATCTCCAACCCTACGACCCAAACGGACGCGTTCGGTCATCCGATTTTGGCTGTTTGGGTCGGCCTCCGGAGACGCGGATAGATGAGGACGTCCGTGCCTTTTTTTGTTCCTCAATGCGCAGTGAGACCCAAATTAGTGTTCATCTTCTCTAGCAATACTAGTACTAGTTGGGCAGCAACCAGCCCCAGCCAGCTCCACCCCGTCGAGCCCCTCGCCACGGGCAGCACGGCGACCTCGGCCGGACGAGCGCCTCGCCACGGGAAGCACGGCGACCTCGGCCGGACGAGCGCCTCGCGCGGGAGCACATCGACGCGCGCACGACGAGCAGGGCCGCGCACGACGAGCAGGGATGTCCAGGGCGTCGTAGTCCCGCGGCGTGGCACAGAGGGGCGAGCGCGTCGAGTTCCGGCCCACCCCGGCGACCTCCGCCCCGCCCACGGCCAGGCCCGCCTCCGCCCCGCTCCCTGCCCTCCCCGCGGGCGCGGCGTCCAGGCGCAGCGCGGCCCTGGGCGCTCGAGGCGAGGCGAGGCGAGGCGCGCTGCGGCGCGGGCCGGGCGCACGGCGAGGCGAGGCGCGGCGCGGGCCAGGGTGCGCGGGGCGGCGCGAGATGGAGCGGGCCTGGCCGCGCGGCGAGGCACGGGACGGCGGCGGCCCGAGGCGCGGCATAGGGCGCGCGAGGTGAGGGTGGCGGCGCGAGGCGTGACGGGCGAGGCCGGTGCTGCGCAGGTGCGTGGCGGGCGAAGACGGCGACGGGGCGGCGTCGAGGCGCCTGCTCGCGTCGTGGCGCGGCCCGGCCAGCGGCGGCCCGAGGTGCTGCAGCCAGCCACGGCGAGCTCCGTCCCCAAGCTCCGTCCCTGCGAGCTCCGCCCCGGCTTCGTCTTGCTCGGCAGCGTCGAGGCCGGCGACGCTCGTTTCTGCTTCGGCGACTTCCAGTAGGGCTCAAAAAAAAGGAGGTGGCGGCGGCAGGGGCCTCCAGGCGAGGGTGGCGGTGGATCTTAGTTACAAGGGATCTAATCCGGCGAGGAGGGATGGAGGTTTCCATGGGAAAAAGCAATCAGAGGAAGACAGAGGAGAGAGAAAGGTGGGGGCCTATTTTGAGTCGATGGGCCAGGACGCGGACATACGCGGATACAATGGACGCCCGCGTTCGTCCGGCTCGCCCCAACTCCCAAATTTGAGTCAGCTTTGGATCGCGCAGGACACCATAGTTGTCCGTTTTTAATTTGGGTCCGCCCGTTGGGAGCAGTTTTTACCCAAACGGACCAATCCGATCGTCCGTTATTGGGTTTAGGTGCCCCGCGTTGAAGATGCCCTTAGTGTCGTCCACTCCTTCTGGATCAAGGAGCAAGTGGAGCTGGTCTGTGCATGGTGGATTTGATGGATCTGAAGTGAGGCATGTACGAGTGCGTGTGGTGCTTGTTGAGTGGTTGGTGCAGCGATGGTGGGTGGCGTGCTGGCTGGAGCAAGCATGCAAGGCACGCGCGCGAGCGGCCCGGCTTGGCTCCAGGCGACGCTGGCGACGGGCGTGCGGGCGCTGGCGACGAGGAAATGCGCGGGAGCCGGGCGAGCGTGGCTGGCGGCGGCTGGTTTGCGTGTCGGCCGACGGGCGGGAAAAGGACGGAAAGGACGGCGGCTCGGTGCGGTGCAGAAAACGCGGCCGGCGGCAGAAAATGGACAAGATTTTTGGAAGGAAGGTGGGGATTTTGGTGGAGGATTTGGATCTCAGATTTGAAATTGGGGGAGAGCGGTGGCTAGGGTTTGGGGAGGAGGATAGGGGTGGACTAACGAGCTGCTCAGATTGTTAAGGCTCGGCTCGTTAATCTCGTGATTGTTAAAGTTCGAATTGTTAAGCTCGTTAAGCTGAAATCATTGTTCGCCTCGACTCGTTATGTTCTTACGAGCGCTCGCGAGCAGCTCAGGCAATGGAAAACAAACATGTGTGCATTGCCTAGTGAGGAAGAGATGAAGCATAGGTTTTTAGATTGTAATGTAGGAGTTTCAAGCATGGTTAAAGAACACTATTTTGTTTGACCCCTTCCTACCAAATATTTGAGATAACTAAAGTGACTTGCAGTCAAAACTGGTGAAGCCTAGCTTGTTGCCGATCTTAACGAGTAGCTCACGAACATAGTCGGCTCGATTGTTTAGCTCGTTAACCTTAACGAGCAAAAATTGATGCTCAACTCGGCTCATTAACAAAACCAGCTGAGCTCAAACGAGTCGAGCAAAAGAGTACTCATTTAACTCACCGATCTTCGAGCTTTTTGTCCAGCCCTAGAGGAGGAAGAGGAAGGAGGCTGTCTTTAAATAGGCTAAGTGGTAGGTGGACTTGGGCTAGTTTTGGGCCAAAACTTTGTCAGACTTTCGCCCACTTTTATTTAGCAAACGATAAAACAATTTTAGCAAAACATTTTATTTAAAGTAACGGACCGGAAAATGAGTTTTGTTTTATTTTTTAAATTAAGAAAGGAGCGGGGTGGCTTAATAATTCGCCGGGGAATTTTAATAAAACAAAATAGGGTTTTTGATAAAATTCTTTCGCGATCAAAAATATGCTAGAAAAACATGCAGATGACGCTACGATGATGCGAAAAACAAAACGATAAACAAATCTAATATGGAATATTTTCCAGGACGTTACAAGGTGCCAAAAATAACTCCAAGAAAAGAAACTTGATTGCACATAGGATGACATGCGGGTCCCATTTTGCAGCAGCGGTCTCAACGTTTCCAAGACGGCACGGGATCAAAAGAAAAAAGATGTAGCTAGAAATCAGGGGACAAAAAAAATCCAGGAAAAGAAAGAATTTTTGTTCATAGAGGATGACATGCGGGACCCATGATCCTGCATCGTAAACGGCTCGATCGGAGAGCGTTGAATGAGATGGCGCGATCGAGAAAAAAAACAATACTAGAGAGGCTGCCATCTGGGCCCTACATCCCTGGGCGGTGCGGATTTGCGTTGACTCGGCCGGCGAACCTGAGAATTCACGATGAACCACGTCTCGGGCCACCATACGCGACGTTTTGGACGTTTTCGTCGGGCTAGGTGGCCTCAAAAACGAGAAAAAAAAGTTTTGACATGCACCACTGAGAGAGCAAAAATCGTCGGCCATGGTGCAGCAGCAACCACGACGCGACTTCAACTTCGTCGGCTATGGCAACTTTTCTTGTAGTGTGGGGTCCACCTTAAAGCAAGTGGGCTGGCCCAATAAGTCAGTGGGCCAGCCCAAAATAAAAGTGGGGCCCACTTTCCTGTTATCGGGCCGGCCGAGTTAGTAAGTGGGGTCCACCTTAAAGCAAGTAGGATGGCCCAATAAGCACGTTGGTCCCACTATCCTGTTATCGGACCAACCCAGTTAGTAAGTGGGGTCCACCTTAATGCAAGTGGGATGACCCAATAAGTAGGTGGGCCGGCCCGTTTAGTTGGTGGATCGGCCCATTAGCCCACTACATAATATATATGTGGCTCTAGTAAGGCCGAATAGTCTTGTTGGGACGAGGTGCGTGAAGCCCGTTCTTGCTTGTTGGGTCGGCCCATCTGCCAATTGCTATGTTTTATTAGGCGAGTTGCTTGTTTTACCACTAGGAGTGTTGTTCTTTGAGGTAGCTCAAGACAAAACTAAACAAACAGAACAAGACAATACATCTACCAACAGATCAAAGCAATTCATTACAGGGATTTCTATTTCCGTGCCCTCGGATCCTTAGTTGTGCTCAGTTTTCCCCAGCCGCTTAGTTTTTCCTCAGTTTTGCCCAAACCCTTGTCTGAAACCCTCACAAATGTTGCAATGGCCGGTTGCCCGACGGGTCAACAACTTTGACCGTTATCTGCTGACTAGTGGGGCCACGGAGAGCCCGCAAAGACACGTCAGACCATCCATCTTTGTTTAACCGTAAGCATCGTTGTATCCCGGACCAAAATGCGGATGAGTGGGGCTTCGGTATATCGAATGACAAGTGGGGCCATGACGCTGATACAAGGGGGAATACATGGGTAGGATTAGATTTTGAAACAGAGCTCTACAACGATGGCACGGAGGAGGTGGCCTGCGGGGTGCCGAGATGAGATCGACGTCCACAAAGAACTGCATGAGGGGAGACCAGACGCATTAGATAGATATGAACTAGACGCGTTTAACCATGCAAAGAAGAGAAGAAATGGTCGAGGACATCGATGACGACCTAAACACTTTGACTGACGGTGTCGGACACGAACGCGAGCAATGTAGAGAAAACTAGTGTCTCTCCTTTCTGGCGTGTATAGATGGGTGCTAGGGGAGTGTGGCGGCGAAGGGAAACACCTCGCGGTGGTCTGTGGCGTCCAGCATAGCGGGGCGGTGTGGCCGTGCCCACAATGGCGTGCATGTTCGGCATTGGCATCACCATGTATGTTCGTCATTGGCCTCAGTGGTATCTCTGGTGTGTCAGTGATCGAATGAGGGGACGGGATTGAGGGTGCATCCCGACGGTGACCTAGCAGTGGCGGTGAGCATAGCCGTTCTGACCATGCCGATATCGGCATCGGCATCGTTTGGAGGCTGTGGTGCTCGAATGATGGTGGAAATTGCGATATTATTATATAGAAAATAGCTAGATCTCTAAATCGATGCATATGAAGCTACATATATATATTCTTGGTCATAATCACCTTATCTGAAGGGGATGGATGCATGGCTTCACGTCGTGGTCGCTTTCATCGTCAGTATCTTCGTCGTCCGTGTAGTAGTACTTCCTGCACATTGTTCCGTCGAACACCTTCACTGCGAGCACATCATCGCCTTCATATTTGAAGTGTAGGAAGCAGCCGAAATCCACACCGTGCACGACGACGAAACTCTCCCAGCCCTTGTCAAGGTACATCCGGCCTTGTCCGTCAAATAGGACCTCCATGGTCCAGAGACGAGGACCGGAGTCAGCTGTTCGCAGATGCACCTTAGCGGGCTCCTGGCCGTCAAGATAGTCCGCAAATTTTTTTGGGAGTGCCTGCAAAGAGATCGAGCGGCGATCGTTTCAAATTAAAGGTTTTTTAGAACATGCACATAATTAATCACATGCATCATATATGTGGGAACACGTACGTACCTTCTTGGCCAAAGGGTCTTCATTGATGACGATGAAGAACTCCTCTATGATCAATGGCAATGTTGACGGTGGTGGTGGCAATGATGATGATCCACCACCCTGGCCGCCCCTTCCCTTCCCCTTCCCCTTCTAGTTGGCGTCCGAGACGCGGAAGCCATGGCAATGGATCAAGTGTATGTGAACGAAGAAGAGAGAGGCAGAACCTATTGACATGAGAGATGGTCGTTGTGGGGGTTTATAAGGGAGAGATGATCGTTGTGGGGTTTACACATAAATTAAGGTAGAGATGATCGTTGTGGGGTTTACACAATAAATTAAGGTAGAGATGACCGTTGTGGGGTTCATATCTCAACAACGTGTGGAAATTCGTGATAGTTTATATTTTACCGTGAAAGGTAATGCCTAAATAGATCGTGGAAAATAATGCACAAATCGAGGGAATATAGTTATGTGGCAAACTCGTTATTGCACATAAATAGAGGGGTGGCACTGTCCACCGACAGAGAGAGAGAGGGGTGGCCACGAAGAGACGGAGAGGGGTATACGGCCCGTTAGATCAGTGGATCAACGGTTGGTGCAGTCGATCCGTGTGACAACGGCTCAACCAATCAGGATAAGTTTGGGCTTCTGTGAGTATTTGTGATAGTACTTGAGGGCAAAACTGAGTAGTACTAAGAAAGCAAGGCCACGTAATAGTAAATAGACTAAGGGATTCAAACAAAAGAATTGCAAAATGAAAAATGCGTGTTTTATACAGTATAATTCATATTGGGCTACATCAAATTATTTGCAATTCAAATATACATGAGTGTGAAAATTATGGCATCATTTAGACAAACTATGTTTGGGGAAGATGTTTTGCAAAGGGGTTTGAGTGGAAAACCATGCATCTTCATAGCTACTGGTGATTCTGAGAAGTGGCAATTTGTGGTAAAACTTGATTTATCTACGTGTTTTAAGGTTTCCTAGGGGGCATGTTGCGTATGAAGACTCCATGAGTAAGTGCCACTATCTTTTATTTTGGATTTTTTTGCGCATGAAATGACTTAATTAGTTATGTTAATCTCATTTGTTGACTCTCTGTTGACCAGCTACTTGAGGGTAAAACTGAGTATATTGCACTTGCTAGTATAAGTAATCGAGGGGAAAACTGAGTACAGATAAAATTTCTGTATAAGGCCCGAGGTTATAACTGAGTACACCAAACGTCCCAGGGTTAGACTCGTGTCGCGGTGCACGCTGCAGCCGTGCATAGCGGACGCGTGTTGCGGTACACGCCACCTTCGTCTTTATAGAGCCCCTCTTTCTCTCCCTCGACGCTCGCCCACTTTCTCATTCTCACTGCAACCGCCTCTCCCGTCCCATCATCTTCTCCACATCAAAAGAAAAAACCCCGAAGAAAACCGCCGGCGATAGAGAAGAATGAGATGCCCATTGTCGACGCATCAGCCGCCGCCGCCCCCGTCCAGGACACCGTCGCTGCTTCCAACGTAGCCGCCGGCGCATCGGCCGCCGCCCCTGTCCAGGCCCCCATCGCTGCTTCCAACATAGCCGCCACCCCCGTCCAGGCCCCCGTCGCTGCTTCCAATGTAGCCGCCACCCCGTCCAGGCACCCCATCGCTGATTCCAACGTAGCCGCCGGCCCATCCGCCGCCGCCCCCGTCCAGGTCCCCGTCGCTTGGGACCCATACGAACCAGTGCCGTACATCGCGCCGGAGAACCCCTACGACACCAGCATCGTCGACGACGAGTCGGAGGTAACCCTTTGTTCCCTTGTTCTTATCCCATTTCATCCCTTTTGTGCTAGATCTAGCGTTATTAGGGTTCGTCTATTCCTAGTTCAATCCTTTTGTGTTAGCTCTTGCGTTATTAGTGTTTGTGATTTGCTTTTGTTTAAGATTCGGTTAACTTATGTGAGTGCCGATGATGATGAATATTTGGGCACAAATTGATTCAGGGTTTGGTCAGTGAACAATTGGTGTGTACAAATTTGTTGTGCATGATCTTTGATTCACTGACTCAAATCCTGGATATAAGTGTGTCCAATGTAACTGAGGCTACCTCTATTTTTCGTGCACATATTATCATGCATGATCTTTTGTTCACTCTATTCCATCATAGTTGCAATTGACTCCGTGTTTTTTGCACGATCTTTGGTGTTACATGACAGGTGCAGAGCAGCGACGTCGACAACAACGACGAGTCCTTCCACACTAAGACTCGTCACGTCCTCAGGAGGCAGCAGTCCGGCCATTACGATGGCCACTTTGCTTGAGGCGTTTACAGGTGCGCCTTCTGCAACAGGAAGTTCCACGCCACCGACTTCAACTGCCTGGTGAACCATACTGAATCCATTGGCAGATGCGGCGCTAGAGTTGGAACGACCGTGAACGTGCATGCGTTCATGGCCCAACACAAAGAAATTGGGATTCACCTACGCAGCCTCCAAGCGAGTCACATGCGCTACCTGAAGGCGTTGAACGTGCCTACTGCACTCTCTGTATGTGACTGCTCTATCTATAGAGCAGCTTAAATTCATGTAAAATGTAGCTTATGTTGGATCTATCGGTAGTACTATTGGATCTGTCGTGAATATATCTATGCTATGTTGGCTGCTGTATGCAGCTTATCCTGTATTTTCTCTGGATTTATGCCCTAGATTTCCTACCTGATTGGGTAAAAACGAAGGCATAAAGAAATGAATGGCGTTAAAAAACCGAAGGAGAAGCTGCTCAAGATTTGCTACCAATTTGGGCAATCAAGAATGAATGAGATCGAGCGAGAGAGAGGAAAAAGGTGCATTGAAAACTGCTAATCTGGGCGAAAGATTAGAAACCACTCGTGCCCACGTCCCGGACCCACACGGCTCCACACGCTACGGTCCCACACGCTACCGCCCCCGCTCCGCTCGTATGACCAAACACGGTCTCGTCCTGTCCCACGCGGTCCCTTTCCACCAGCCCCACGCGACGCGGCCCCACACGTCAGCACGGAACGGTAAACTAAACGGGAATCCTCCCGTCCGAGCTCCTTCTGCGGGTTTCAGACAAGGGCTTGGGGAAAACTGAGGAAAAACTAAGGAGCTGGGGAAAACTGAGTACAACTAAGGACCCGAGGGCACGAAAATAGAAAGCCCTTCATTATAAGAAATTCACCTAATTAGTCTTTAGAAAAAGTTTTTATTCCCCCTGATTTTTGCAATATGGACAACTAATCAAGGATGCAAAAGTTGGGGTTTTACAGCTCTTCCACCCTTAAAATAATCTCGTCCCGAGATTACTAAGCGTAGGACTAGAGGGTTTTTAAAGTTGACTAAAGTTAGACTCCATCCTTCAATAGATGTGCCGTTGTCGCCGGGGTCATAACTTCAGCTTCCGAGAGACACGATAAGATTTCGCCGAGGGCAAGCTTCGTGAAGAGGTTGACTACTCCAAGTAGGTGTTGGATCCGTAGCTTCTACACAACCCTAGCGGGGGTTCAAGATTCTGGGAGAGTTAGTGTATCCCAAGTTCCCAATGGTGTTTTAGCAGGGTTGGAAACTTTTTGGAGTTAGCTTGACTTAGTTGAAGACGAAGTCTTCCACCCTTAAGATTTTTGATCGGGTTTTCGGAAAAACTTCAGAGCTTCTGCCACGGGTCTCGTCAGCGCTTCGAAGGAGTCATCGATCTCTCGTCTTGAGTCGAACATCTTTAGAGGGCGGTGTATAGTCCACAACTTCAAAGGGAACTCACGGTGTTTAGTAAACCATAGGACGCGCGGTAAGTTAGTAAGTTGATGAAACGCCTGGTTGGTATCCATATGAAGCAGCAACAAAGGTCATCGAAGACAATCTTCAGCTTGAGGGTCGGTGCTGACTTATACTAGTTAAGAAGTGAGCGGGTAACTACACCTAATATTGAATCTTGAGGTATATTCATGAGCTTCACTTGATGAGGACCAGATGAACCATGTGATGTAGCTTGTCTTTGACGCTATTGTTCTCTCAGCTTGCTAGACGGTGTGTTAGAGGGTGGTTTCAAGAAATTATCCTCGAGGTTAGCGTGATTATGCTCCAAGGTTAGACCAAATCAGTATGGCTTCTCGCAGAGGTGCAATCACTTTTGAAGGTAGGGGCTTCTGCTTCGTTGGTGTAGTAGAGCTGCTTTAGCTGATCTTGAAAGAAGTTAGCGTAGATAGGGCTTTGGGTTAGTTTTTCTGATGGTTGAATAGTCAACTATTAACAGGGTTCACTTATCCAATTAAATAGCTGATACGTCTCCGACCTATCGATAATTTCTTATGTTCCATGCCACATTATTGATGATATCTACATGTTTTATACACATTATATGTCGTATTTATGCATTTTCCGGCACTAACCTATTAACGAGATGCCGAAGAGCCGCTTGTCGTTTTCTCGCTGTTTTTGGTTTCAGAAATCCTAGTAAAGAAATATTCTCGGAATTGGACGAAATCAACGCCCGGGGTCCTATTTTTGCGCGAAGCTTCCAGAAGACCGAGGGGGAAAGGAAGTGGGGCCACGAGGCGCCAACACCACAGGGCGGCGCGGCCTGGCCCTTGGCCGCGCGGCCCTGGTGTGTGGGGCCCTCGTGTGGCCCCCCGCGTTGCCCTTCCGCCTACTTAAAGCCTTCGTCGCGAAACCCCCGCACCGAGAGCCACGATACGGAAAACCTTCCGCAGACGCCGTCGCCGCCAATCCCATCTCGGGGATTCAGAGATCGCCTCCGGCACCCTGCCGGAGAGGGGAATCATCTCCCGGAGGACTCTTCACCGCCATGGTCGCCTCCGGAGTGATGAGTGAGTAGTTCACCCCTGGACTATGGGTCCATAGCTGTAGCTAGATGGTCGTCTTCTCCTCATGTGCTTCATTGTCGGATCTTGTGAGCTGCCTAACATGATCAAGCTCATCTATCTGTAATTCTATATGTTGTGTTTGTCGGGATCCGATGGATAGAGAATACTATGTTATGTTGATTATCAATCTATTACCTATGTGTTGTTTATGATCTTGCATGCTCTCCGTTATTAGTAGAGGCTCTGGCCAAGGTTTTGCTCTTAACTCCAAGAGGGAGTATTTATGCTCGATAGTGGGTTCATGCCTCCATTAAATCTGGGACAGTGACGAAAAGTTCTAAGGTTGTGGATGTGCTCGTTGCCACTAGGGATAAAACATTGATGCTATGTCCGAGGATGTAGTTATTGATTACATTACGCACCATACTTAATGCAATTGTCCGTTGTTTTGCAACTTAATACCGGAAGGGGTTCGGATGATAACCTGAAGGTGGACTTTTTAGGCATAGATGCATGCTGGATAGCGGTCTATGTACTTTGTCGTAATGCCCAATTAAATCTCACAATACTCATCATATCATGTATGTGCATTGTCATGCCCTCTTTATTTGTCAATTGCCCGACTGTAATTTGTTCACCCAACATGCTATTTATCTTATGGGAGAGACACCTCTAGTGAACTCGTGGACCCCGGTCCATTCTTTACATCCGAAATACAAATCGCTCGCTATTGTTCTTTATCGTTCTTTGCAAACAATCATCATCCACACTATACATCTAATCCTTTGTTACAGCAAGCCGGTGAGATTGACAACCTCACTGTTTCGTTGGGGCAAAGTACTTTCGTTGTGTTGTGCAGGTTCCACGTTGGCGCCGGAATCCTTGGTGTTGCGCCGCACTACATCTCGCCGCCATCAACCTTCAACGTGCTTCTTGGCTCCTCCTCGGTTCGATAAACCTTGGTTTCTTTCTCGAGGGAAAACTTGCCGCTGTACGCATCACACCTTCCTCTTGGGGTTCCCAACGGACGCGTGCCGTACGCGTATCAAGCATATTTTCCGGCGCCGTTGCCGGGGAGATCAAGACACGCCGCAAGGGGAGTCTCCACAATCCAATCTCTTTACTTTGTTTTTGTCTTGCTTTACTTTATTTACTACTTTGTTTGCTGCATTATATCAAAACACAAAAAAATTAGTTGCTAGCTGTACTTTATTTACTGTCTTGCACTCTATATCAAAAACACAAAAAAACTAGTTACTTGCATTTATTTTATCTAGTTTGCTTTATTTACTACTGCTAAAATGGCCACCCCTGAAAATACTAAGTTGTGTGACTTCACAACCACAAATAATAATGATTTCTTATGCACACCTATTACTCCACTCGCTACTATAGCAGAATTCTTTGAAATTAAACCTCGCTTTATCGAATCTTGTTATGCGAGAGCAATTTTCTCGGTGTTAGTTCCGATGATGCTGCTGCCCATCTCAATAACTTTGTTGAATTGTGTGAAATGCAAAAGTATAAAGATGTAGATGGTGACATTATAAAATTAAAATTGTTTCCTTTCTCATTAAGAGGAAGAGCTAAAGATTGGTTGTTATCTCTGCCTAAGAATAGTATTGATTCATGGACTAAATGCAAGGATTTATTGGTAGATATTATCCCCCTGCTAAAATTATATCTTTGAGGAGTAGTATAATGAATTTTAAACAATTGGATAATGAGCATGTTGCACAAGCTTGGGAAAGAATGAAATCTTTGGTTAAAAATTTCCCAACCCATGGACTGACTACTTGGATGGTCATCCAAACCTTTTATGCAGGACTGAACTTTTCTTCGCGGAACCTATTGGATTCAGCTGCCGGAGGTACCTTTATGTCCATCACTCTTGGTGAAGCAACAAAGCTCCTTGATAATATGATGATTAATTACTCTGAATGGCACACGGAAAGAGCTCCACAAGGTAAGAAGGTAAATTCTGTCGAAGAAACCTCTTCCTTGAGTGACAAGATTGATGCTATTATGTCTATGCTTGTGAATGATAGGACTAATGTTGATGCTAATAATGTTCCGTTAGCTTCATTGGTTGCCCAAGAAGAACATGTTGATGTAAACTTCATTAAAAATAATAATTTGAACAACAATGCTTATCGGAACAATTCTAGTAATAACTATAGGCCATATCCTTATAATAATGGTAACGGTTATGGTAATTCATATGGGAATTCTTACAACAATAATAGGAAAACACCCCCTGGACTTGAAGCTATGCTTAAAGATTTATTAGTACACAAACTGCTTTTAACAAATCTGTTGAGGAAAAGCTCAATAAAATTGATATTCTCGCTTCTAAGGTTGATAGTCTTGCCTCTGATGTTGATCTTTGGAAATCGAAAGTTATGCCTAATAAGGATATTGAAAATAAAATTGTTACTACAGCAAATGCCATCCAAGTTAGAATTAATGAGAATATAAGATTGATGGCCGAATTGCATGCTAGGTGGGAGAGAGAAGAAAATGAAAAACTTGCTAAAAAGAATAATGTAGCTAAAGTTTGGACTATTACCACCACTAGTAATGTTAATGATTCACATGTTGCTGCACCTCCTACTATCAATGGTAAAATAATTGGTGTTGGCAATGTTTCTACTCCTAGTGCAAAGCGTGCAAAATTGCCTGAAACTGCTAAAACTGCTCGAAACCGCTCGTTATAAAACTCGCTGAAATTTTTTCCAACATTGGGGATGATGATCCCATTGCTTTAGATTGTAATGGTTTGGATTTTGATGATTGCCACATCTCTGAAGTTATAAAGTTCTTACAAAAACTTGCTAAGAGTCCTAATGCTAGTGCTATAAATTTAGCCTTTACAAAACATATTACAAATACTCTCATAAAAGCTAGAGAAGAGAAACTAAAACTTGAAACTTCTATTCCTAGAAAGCTAGAGGATGGTTGGGAGCCCATCATTAAGATGAAGGTCAATGACTTTGATTGTAATGCTTTATGTGATCTTGGTGCAAGTATTTCCGTTATGCCTAAGAAAATTTATGATATGCTTGACTTGCCACCATTGAAAAACTCGTTATTTGGATGTTAATCTTGTTGATAATGCTATAAAGAAACCTTTGGGGAGAGTTGATAATGTTCGCATTACCGTTAACAATAACCTTGTCCCCGTTGATTTTGTTGTCTTGGATATTGAATGCAATGCATCTTGTCTCATTATATTGGGAAGACCTTTTCTTCGAACTGTTGGAGCTATCATTGATATGAAGGAATGTAATATTAAATATCAATTTCCTCTCAAGAAAGGTATGGAACACTTCCCTAGAAAGAGAATGAAGTTACCTTTTGATTCTATTATTAGAACAAGTTATGATGTTGATACTTCGTCTCTTGATAATACTTGATATACACTTTCGCGCCTAGCCGAAAGGCGTTAAAGAAAAGCGCTTATGGGAGACAACCCATGTTTTTACTACAGTATTTTTATTTTATATTTGAGTCTTGGAAGTTGTGTACTACTGTAGCAACCTCTCCTTATCTTAGTTTTGTGCATTGTTGTGCCAAGTAAAGTCGTTGATAGTAAGATTCGTACTAGATTTGGATTACTGCGCAGTAACAGATTCCTTTGCTGTCACGAATTTCGACCTGCCTCTCTGTAGGTAGCTAAGAAAAATATGCCAATTTACGTGCGTGATCCTCAGATATGTATGCAACTTTCATTCAATTTGGGCATTTTCATTTGAGCAAGTCTGGTGCCTCAATAAAATCCATCTTTACGGACTATTCTGTTTTGACAGATTCTGCCTTTTATTTCGCATTGTCTCTTTTGCTATAGTGGATGAATTTCTTTGTTCCATTAACGTCCAGTAGCTTTATGCAATGTCCAGAAGTGTTAAGAATCATTATGTCACCTCTGAACATGTTAATTTTTATTGTGCACTAACCCTCTAATGAGTTGTTTCGAGTTTGGTGTGGAGGAAGTTTTCAAGGATCAAGAGAGGAGGATGATACAATATGATCAAGGAGAGTGAAAACTCTAAGCTTGGGGATGCCCCGGTGGTTCACCCCTCGCATATTTTAAGAAGACTCAAGCGTCTAAGCTTGGGGATGCCCAAGGCATCCCCTTCTTCATCGACAACATTATCGAGTTCCTCCCCTGAAACTATATTTTTATTCCATCACATCTTATGTGCTTTGCTTGGAGCGTCGGTTTGTTTTTGTTTTTGTTTTCATTTGAATAAAATGGATCCTAGCATTCATTGTGTGGGAGAGAGACACGCTCCGCTGTTGCATATGGACAAATATGTCCTTAGGCTTTACTCATAGTATTCATGGCGAAGGTTGAATCTTCTTCGTTAAATTGTTATATGGTTGGAATCGGGAAATGCTTCATGTAGTAATTCTAGAATGTCTTGAATAATTTGATACTTGGCAATTGTTGTGCTCATGTTTAAGCTCTTGCATCATATACTTTGCACCCATTAATGAAGAAATACGAAGATCTTGCTAAATTTGGTTTGCATATTTGGTCTCTCTAAAGTCTAGATAATTTCTAGTATTGAGTTTTGAACAACAAGGAAGACGGTGTAGAGTCTTATAATGTTTACAATATGTCTTTTATGTAAGTTTTTCTCGCACCGGTTCATCCTTGTGTTTGTTTCAAATAACCTTGCTAGCCTAAACCTTGTATCGA
>NC_061513.1:337533472-337567721 GCF_022539505.1 Lolium rigidum | reverse complement strand
TTTGTCAATTGCCCGACCGTAATTTGTTCACCCAACATGCTATTTATCTTATGGGAGAGACACCTCTAGTGAACTGTGGACCCCGGTCCATTCTTTACATCCGAAATACAAATCTGCTGCTATTGTTCTTTACTCGTTCTTTGCAAACAATCATCATCCACACTATACATCTAATCCTTTGTTACAAAGCAAGCCGGTGAGATTGACAACCTCACCATTTCGTTGGGGCAAAGTACTTTGGTTGTGTTGTGCAGGTTCCACGTTGGCGCCGGAATCCCTGGTGTTGCGCCGCACTACATCTCGCCGCCATCAACCTTCAACGTGCTTCTTGGCTCCTCCTGGTTCGATAAACCTTGGTTTCTTTATGAGGGAAAACTTGCCGATGTACGCATCACACCTTCTTCTTGGGGTTCCCAACGGACGCGTGCTGTACGCGTATCAATAGCAACTAGCTAGCATTTTATCTGGTGAGGTAGATGAGGGTGAAAACATCTTAGGGAGGCTTTATAAGCTAGGTTATCACACCAAGAGTGTTTTTCAGGTCGAAAGACTAGGAGAACATACACACAACAAACAGATAAAGGACACTCAAGGCAGCACACTAGGGAACTACAAGCAATCATCACTCCAAACAAGGCACTCTAAGTATCTAGGGATACCTAATACATGGGGGTATCCCAATCGAAGGGATACCTAATATGTTGATGTCTTCATCTTGCTGACCTCCCCTTCAACAAGGAGTTTTGAAGCAGTTGGTGGTGAAGTGGCCTGGTGTTGAGTTGTCGATGTTGAGTTGAAAACTTCGTAGAACTTCTGGTCTCAGCATTCAGGGGATGTGAGGTCTTCGGAGGTGTTTAGAGGAGTAGTTGTTGTGGTACTCCCAGAGTTGAGATCTTCTTGTGGTGGGCCTAAAAATTACTTGTTAAGAAATCGAGGACTTGATCCTTGACGACTGCAAAAGTGCGAGTCCAAAGTGGAACAAGGTCAGCTCCCTGACAGACTTTGGTGACAACCAAAGACATGATCCTTTATCCCTATATGCTTACAACTAAATTGGCATCTAGTCTTCAATAGCTGCCGTTGGAGACACATAAGTCTTCCCGAGGGATTGATCCAGCTTTGTGTTCGAGTCTCCGGTCTGAGTTGGGGACATCGTCCAATATGTAGGTTTGAAGTGGATGAGACAATATAGTAAGAATTTTCAAACATTTTTATAGAGTTGAGAGATAAGAATTTATAAGCTTTGAAGAAATAAGAGGAGTAGAAGCTATGCTTCCGACTGAAGAATTTGTTTTCGTAAATAGTTTTTCCCCAATACTTTTTTCCTACCTAACGTCCATGCTAAATAAGGTCTCCTACAGTCAGGATGGCTCTGATACCAGCTCTGTGGGGACCCTGGACTATCTGTCCAAAATACCTGTTATGTATACAGTTCACGATCCCATGATCAGTGCGCCGTGAACACATAACCAAACTGATATCAAAGTTATATCATCCATTACAAACGGAATAAGAAAATTACAATGAGGTCACATGACCAATCTTTACATAATAGCCTCGATGGGCCTAACTTTATCATCAGAGTAGCGGAATCACTTCAACATCGCAAAGCACAAGTCATCTGCCATAACCCTACAGGCAACTGATTGGGAGAACGTTCCTAGCTTGCATAGACGTCATCCAAATCCTTCTCCATTTGTCGAATTCCTCCAAGTATGGCTAGGTAAATAGCCAGGCACAAAGCCGTGAGTACATTGGAATTGTACTCGCAAACCATCAAGAAGGTACTTTGCAAGAGTGCAAGATAACAAGTGCTAGTCTAGGATGACAAGAGGGTAAGACTAGTTTCTCTTGTGGATATAGCATGTAAGGAGAAGTAGTTTCTCTTGTGGATATATCATGCAAATAGAAGTAGTTTCTCTTGTGGATATAGCATGCAAAGAGAAGTAGTTTCTCTTGTGGATATAACATGCAAAGAGAAGTAGTTTCTCTTGTGGATATAGCAGCCCTACTTGGTTGAAGGGGACACTTCAAGGGAGTTCTATGACATCTCTATACCTTTGTTGAAGAAGATGCTTCGAAAGATATCCTATGACATCTCTATATCTTTGTTGAAGAAGATACTTCAAAAGAATTCTACAACATAAAACCGCTAGGATGGGGGTAACCCTTTTTATTTCCTTTCCGACCATCTTCACATGGTCATCAAAACTTTCCCATACCCTTCCTGTACTATGAAAACAACTTTCTCCTTTGCTTTGTAAAGCGCTTCAAAAACAAAGTCAACACAGCTAAGCAACAGCCATCCCAACTGTCCATGACAGTGGACGCGACTATTCGAATAGATTTTACTCTATAGAGTTTGCGCACTTTCCCCACAAGATCCGCGAGTCTATCATGTGGGCATCCTCCCCGCATATCAACTATGCCATGAAAAAAACTCGGACGTAGCCTTTCGCCTATTCGACTTAGCATGGGATCCTACCCTATGGAGTATGTACCTCCCCGGCAAACCATGGCAGCTCACCTCATCTTGAGCGTGACTCCATTGCCACGTCGGGAGACCCGTAGTGTCTTCCGGACGGGTAGCCCCGAAGGCATCCCGTTATGCTATTGCCTCCAACAACGGCAACCCGGACTCGGGGGTAACCTTACCCTTGTATAGTTGTGCGGTGTCCCATGTTAAGAAGAACACACTACGAGCTAAGCCCCGTGCCCACGTTTGGGGTAATGTGGTTGCGCGATTTGGTTGTTCCGAGCGAATACATAGAACCATGTGTTGTTTTCCAAAAACCAAAGTACAACCATTTTTTCCTTTCCATCACAACCACATTGTCACATCCTTTTTAAGCCTTTCACTTGAAAGCTACACTTGGGCAAGACCACATCTTCCCAAGGTTTTCAAAACGTTTCCAAAACATAAACTTTAGTGGGTTCCCAACCTAAGTATTTATTGTAGTGAACTAAAACAACAAGGGGGCATGATGCTAGCCATCATATCACTAATGAGAGGGTAAATGAGGTGTCAAGGAGAGGTTCATACATACTTAGGGTAAGCATGCATAGTGACCACATAAGTCGAACAATACAACAAGGGTCATGATGCTAATCACCATACCACTAAGGAGATGCTAGTTGAGGTGTCAAGTGGGTCATACATGCTTAAGGTAAGCATGCATAGTGACCACATAAGTCGAACAATACAACAAGGAGATGCTAATCATCATACCACTAAGCAGGGGTGTAATTTGGGGTGTCAAAGAGATCAACATACTCAAGAGAAGTATGCATAGACAACACAAGTAAAACTTAATTCAAGATGAATCAAGAGACAAAGATAGCAAATGATAACATCAACAAGTAACACAATATCAAGAGATCCAAAACATGGCTTGCCTTGGTTGGCTCATTTGTCCCTGGACTTCCTCAACTCCATCAAGTAAGAATTCCTACAATATAAATAAAATCCTCGTCCGAACCACTTCTTCTTCTTCTTCTTCTTCTCCGTAATTGTTCGCATCTATCGCCGGAAAATAAAAGGAACACAATCAACAAATGGTACCAACAAAACAACATTCAACAATCAACAATCAATAGCTAACCACTCCACTAAGGGCTAACATACTAAGGACTTACAGTAACTACAAAACAACTTTAAACGAAAACCAATTATTTTCACCTAATAAAGGCATAAGAGCCTCACAAATTAGAAATTGCCTCTTTGGGTATCACCATGGAATAGAATAATTACCCCCTGGTAGATAACACCATAAAGAAGACAAGTGCAATGCTTTGGTCTAAAAAACAAACATGTTATATTTCCAAACATTTTTGGAGAAGCAGAAAACATTTTTCATACTATATTAGGCTAATAGAACCACTATACAAAAATAGGAGGTAAACAATATACCACACCATTTGAATACTCAAGTAAAACAATAGAACTTGGTTTAAGTCTCGGAAGGTTTTGTTTTGCAAGAATAAAACAAAGGTTGGGCCATTTTTAGTAAAAAGAGATAGTCAAAGATTTTAAATAAACCAAAAGTTTTGGTTCAACAAATCATGTGACACACACTTAACACAAACAGTAACCAATTTTCATGAACAAAGGCTAATGCTAATTAATCAAAAAGGCCAGTACTAAAACAAGACTAACAAAGTTGGATCCACTCAAAAAGGTTAATCCTACAAATTTAGGAATTTGCTTGAATCTGAACTATACATAAAGCAAGATCTGCATGCCAAAAATAGTAGAAAAATCCTACAAATACAAGGTCAGTGGCATCTGAAAGGTATTGAAAACCTGGTTCTAACACAGCCGGTTTCACTCAAATATTCTTTTCCAAACTCCTGGTGTAATTGGACCAAGTCAGATTTTACGAAAACTTAATCTGTGTACCATTTCGATTTTAGGTGAGCACTTGAAGTGTCACCTATGACAAAATGAAGCTATAGGAGAGTAATTTCACCCAGGGTTGAGTTTGCCCAAAAAGGTTTTGTAGAAAAATTTAGATCTAAGAAACAATGCTTCTGCATGTTTTCAGAACTTTATTAATCAAGGCAAATTTATAACGAATTTGAGTATGAGACCGGTGCCAAGTTGTAGATATTTTCTTTGGTTACCCTTGGAACTTTGAATCACTCGATTGGGAGCTATAAACGAGTTTTGGCAGATTTTACAAGTTCGTACAGAATCTGAAACAGCAAGATTAAAGAAATTACAGAATGGATTTGCACGAACTTTGATCAAAGAACCCATATCTGAGGATGGCTGAAGCTTCTCCAAGCTTGGTTCAACGTGAACCTGCATCAAGATCCAATCTAGTAAGAGGGGAAAAGAGAAAGGGAGAGGGAGCCATCTAGGGTTAGGGGAGAAGAGAGAGAGGGAGATGCTCCTCATGGTGACCCGGGGAGAGGAGGAGCTCGAGGGAGGAGGGGAGCTTCATCTTGGCTTGTTCCCATGGCCATGGCTCGGCCATGGATACTAGGGGAGGCAGCACCACATGAGTGTAGTGGAGAAGAAAGATGGGAGGGAGTGGATAAGGTGGAGGAATGAGTGGAGAGTGAAAAAATGAGAGCAAGAGAGGAGGAGGTGGCCGGTCAAGGCCTTTTTATAGGGGGGGAGTGGGGTGGAAGCCTCCTCATTGATAGCTAAGGTGGGTGGCAGCTCCTTCATTGTTTGTCTAAGGTGGGTGACAAGGCTTGTGGAAGAAGGAAGTGAGGAGGAAAAAAGAAAATAAAGGCTTGACCATGCACTAAATCATGAAGAGACAATTCGTGTGAAATGTTTATGGAAAATATTGTTGAGAACCAATTGATGATATCATGCATGAATAGCATTTCCAAAAATAAATGAAGAAGTTGTATGAGGGATAAATTGATGGTGGGAGTTAATTAAAAATTTGGGAAGAGTATTAAGGATAGAATCAGTTTTGACTAGGGTTCAAACAATAGTCACACAAATGGGCGACAAGCTTCAAAATGCACAAACGAGTGCATGGATAGTTAGGGTAGATCAAGAAGAAGAGGAATGTAAGAGAACAAGCCAAAAACATGAGTTCTAGGAAGGTATGGATATACAATATGAGCTTGATACAAACATGTGGAAACTGAATATGTGAACATAAATAAAGACACAATTGAGCACTTAAGATGATCAGAGACACCAACCCATATGATGGAGTTGGGTCAAGGATTGAGAGAGAAAGGGGAGAGTGGGGAAACTATCCATGTGTAGAAACATAGTTGAGATGAAGTGTTGGTTTAGTGGGAAGTATAGATATTTCCAAGTTTCCTTCAAGTGATAAAGAGTCCAAGATTTAGAGGGATAGTGATGGAAATAACAATACAATACCAAGGATGAATATGGTGACAAAAATCATCAATTCACGAGGTCAAGGTGATGATGGTAAAGAATAGAAGAGTGAGATGGGTATGATGAAATATAAGTTGTTCTTCAAATAAGAGGTTAATTGGGAGTTGTTTGAATTACTCCCTGAGTCTAGGGTTAATTGAAGGGAGTTCATTTGAAAGTATCAAATGATCATCTATTTGATCAAGAATTGGAGGATGAGGGGATACTATGTGGTAGATCAGAAATGTACATATGATGTGCAAGTGTTGCCATTTGAATTTGAATTCATAACATAGGTATCTGAAACACCTTAATTGTCCAGAGACAAAGGGGGTTTAATTGAAATGGACTTTGAAAAAGTTAAGAGAAGTTAGGTAGAACATAGGATTCAAAATGTTCTACTTACCTTGTCAAGTAAGGTAGAGTCTTAGTTTTAAAAATAAGCAAGAGAACAACAAGAAGTGGTATAAGTACCATAAACAAGCCTTTTGTTGAAAGGATAGGAAAGTAGAAAATAATGATATAGAAATCATTACTCGGTAGAAATGAGACAGTAAAAAAATCCCATTTCATTTCCTTGTTTTATTTGGAGAAATATTTTGAGAAGCTTTTATAAAACTAGAAGTAGCTTTGTGGTTAAACTAGAGAAGGAAATAAATAAGGGTGTGGGAATCTTATAAGAGAAAGGAAAACTTAGTTTTGGAAAAAAGTGATCCCAAGGGTGGATGACTACTACATAATGTAGCTATCACTTTCACTCTTGGTTTTGTGAAGATTAAATTTGGAATAAAGAAAAACAAGAGGTAAAAGAGGAAGGAGTGATCTAGTGTTGGAACATTGAATAGGGTATAAGATCAAGTTGAATATATGTGTTGCAAGGATAGACTGAGACATTCAAGACATGGAAGTTGTAGAGGGTGTTGCATAGATGAGATCCATGCATTGAGGTCCCCCATAACAGTTGTGGGTGCTTAGAGATCAACTACCAAAGTTTGAATCTTTTAAGCCTACCAAAACAGATTGTTGACTTGGCCTCAAAACCATCAAGGATAAGTGGGTAAAAGAGTGATCTGGCCCAAGGCATTGGTATGGTTGGGGAGTTCACATGGAAATGTAGGTTTAGGGCCAAGTGAGGTTCCTTGGATGGAAAAAGGATTTCTTAATCTAAAGACTCCAAAATGGGGTCTGAAAATAGATTTAGGACTTACCCAAATTTTGTAATGTTTTATGGCTCTAGACTAGGGTATAAGAGAAGGATGTATTAAGGGGTAGACGATACCGAGTTTTGAATCAAGGAGCTATATTATAACACAAAGATGAATTTTAAGTAGGCACACTCATGTTGCCATTAGAAGAAAAGTTTGATGTGGTGAAAAAGTAAAACAACTTTTCCTAAGTCACACATGTGTTTTATTAGGTGAGTTGCTTGTTTTACCACTAGGAGTGTTGTTCTTTGAGGTAGCTCAAGACAAAACTAAACAAACAGAACAAGAAAATACATCTACCAACAGATCAAAGCAATTCATTATAACAAACAGATCAAGGAAATTCAACTAATTAGTCTTTAGAAAAAGTTTTTGTTCCCCCTGATTTTTGCAATATGGACAACTAATCAAGGATGCAAAAGTTGGGGTGTTATAGAGGATGTACTGCAACGACATTTTCCCACCATGATGTCGCTGGTCCCGGCAGAAAATAAGTGGAATACCTAATCTTTTCCTGGTCGTTGCATCCAACGGTTCTTAATATCCTTTCCGTGTCCATCAGCCAATCTTCTGCATCCATTGGTTCTAGAGCTGATGCAAAAGGCAACGGCCTTGCATTCTGAAAATTTGATAGAGTCACACCTCTTCCTTCATTACCCTTATCATTGATAACTTGAGCGAAGAAATCTTGCATATTCTTGTTTTGACTCTACTGATACCTCCTCCTATCTTCTTCCATAGACCTCATGTATTGTTGAAAGTCTGGGTGTAACATCGGATGTGGTGGTGGTGCATTATCCATTCTTGTTGCTGCATCTGCTTCTTCCTTTTCCTTCGCCTCCCGCTCTCTTCGAGCATCTTCGGTCTCAACTAAAGCCATATCCCCCTTGTCCTGTAACAAAGAGCGATAGTCATAATTACACCATGCAAATGTTTTCTGAGCTCTCATTGCCCAGAACTAGTCACGCAATGAAATCAAGAAGCAAATCCAGATCCAACATTTATTATGTATATGCACCGTATATAACATAACATTACACACATATATTACATGTGGCATATATAACCGCTTATTTTGGCTCAAATCCCAAGCCAACAGAAATTTAAAATATGTCTTAGTACAATACCATGTATACTACATTATTCCTCTCGTGAGCACTACTCCTCGTCATCTTCGTTTGTCTCCGTGTACATGCCTGGAGTCCATCCGGTACAACGGTTGGTCTTCCGAACACCATCCGGAACATAAGTCCTTCCAGTTGGAATGTATTCTGAATAAGATGAAGTGCCGAGACAGAGATCTTTCATGCCGAAATAGTTGGATAGTGACTCGTATGTATCCCCAACAGGATACACACCTCCCTCATTCGCCATCCATGAAGGGTTTCTATCAACTTGCCCCCTCATCTTCTTCTTTTTCTTCTCCTTTACTCCGGAACACTCACCTACCTCATATTGAGATGTGTTTGATACCCCCATCTCCAAATCAAGAGAAATGGAGTTGGTATCCTTCTCATCCTGCCTGCAGTGTCGGGTTTGATACTGGTTAACCTCGCCTCCTTCTTCTTTTGTATCACACGGAATAGGTTCTTCTTCATCTCCAAAGGGTTCCCCGAAACGCAACTAGTCGAGTTCTCGATTGGTGACTCCGAGTAAGCTGGGTTTCCTGAATCGTCTCCCACATATCCTGCATCATATGACTCTGACACATGTGGATAGTGTGGAACGAAGTTGGGTGTAGGTGGTTCTGGTTTTGGCACCTGGTCACTCAAATCTATGAAGCTGTTTAGGCTGAAGTAAGGTGTTTTATGTTGGGGTTGTTCCCTAAGATCATGCATTCGAGCATGGACTTTGTCAGGGTCCGTGAACTCAGAAAGCATGTGTGTGATTTCCTCCACCATCTTCATGTGAAGTAAATACAACGTAGTCAGCAAGGACTTGCAGCTGTCCATATGTTGTGCTGCTACTTCAGGATGTTTATGTGCCATGAGTAGATGATTCAGAGAAGGATCCTCATCTTCCTCGGCATGAGGCACATGAGAATACTCTGAACACAAGAATTCTAAGGTTTTGTGTTGCCTGAGTTCAAGAATTGCCTTAAAGATAGCCATGTGGTACGCCGTTGTGAGTGTTTTGGCTTCTCCATACGGCATAATGCGACTCATCTCTAGTTTCCTAGGTAGTTGTACTTAAACTTTGCACTTGGCTACTATCTCGCCATCATAGTAGATGTACTTGAGAACAGGAATCTTAGTTTCGCAACCAAGTTCTTTCAGCATCCCACGCAGGAGATCTGTAAGACTTCCCTCATAATCGCCAAGCCATCCTTCAACCTTCCTTAACGTCCTCTTTGGGAAAGTGGACGCCATTCTGGCTGTATACATGAGATATTAGTAGTGATGATGCATCATAATAGTTATAATAGGGAATTATCGCACTAAAAGATATGATTTTGCTATTCTCAAGTGAAGAAACACCATATTTCTAGAGAATTCTTTACTATTCCTACTTGACTCCTACAGGTTTTTCCCTTTACTAGGTTTTTCCAACCTAAGGTCGCAACATTTGCTCTGATACCAGCTGCGGTGACCCAGCATACCACTGCGGGTTGTAGTATACAAGTCGTTGATATGATCTTCATGAAGGGACTTCTTCACAAATATCACATCCCTCAGAGTAGTACAACATAAACATTGCAGGTCATAACACTCTAGATAAAATTACAAACATAGTCTTAACAAGTTGGTATTCTCACAGGTCCAATGAGAACAACCTAAGATACTAGTGAAGTACTCTTACCAATCAACTTAAGATCAAACTAAGCTCAGCAGCTTATTTAGGTAAGCTACTACGTTGCTCGGCTCTAAGATGTCTAGAGTAAGACTCTACTCTTCTGCCTCATTGTTGTCAGCTCCGTAGACTATTCCGTAGTCCACGCCTTCCACTCCTCTGGACAAATTAGGTTCCTTGTAGACCAGCTCGTAGTCTCCTTCCGGTGCTCCGTCGTTGGCCTCCACTTCATTGTCACAGTCTAGCATGGGTGTCGAAAGAAAGTGAGTACAGAGGTACTCAGCAAGTTCAAAAGAGAAAAGGTGTTTGATGCACTAACTACGACCATTGATCAGAAAATCTCATGTCAATGCATGTTTCAAAAACATTTCTTCAAAAGGTTTATTTTATTTTGAAAACTATGCCCGCCAGTCTTCACAGGTTGACCAGAACTTCACGGAGTTCTTTTCCTGCCGCGTTCATAGTTCCCTTCCTGGAACAGGGAGTGACAACCACATTTTGTTACACTCTGCTGAGGTGCGTTACTTTTCCCATAAGAGAACTTATCCTTGATACCAACCGAGACGCATTTCTCTTCCATACTTCCTTGGTGTGGGGCCAGGTGTAAGATCCAAGCCAATCACTGCCTTCTCCGCGACCCTGCATACCCACCCTTTTGTCCATCCACATATCCCTGATAGACATCTCCTGTTCATACGGCTTTACACTTGATGTGCTACGGACAATCCATCATAGACGGTAGAGCGCTCTCATCCACTTGGATGGGGATTTAAAAGGATTTCCTAAAATACTGCGGTGTTATCACAACACCCAACCAGGCTCTATCAACACCGTTGATATGCAGAAGGGAAAAGATACAACTAACTTCCCTAGAGCCATTATAGATCTCATGGTTAACGCGAAATGTACGGTGCTAGAATCCCTACACGACATTGGTGATTAGTCCTATATGAGTAGAACCCTTGCAATGGAACCTCCACCATATCAACACATACCATGGTTCCATTTCCCACCAGATATTCATATTCATAATTGGAAAAGTAACATTTTATTTTCAATGCAGGAATGATAAGTATAGTACTTTTGCGAGTAAATCGATAGAAAATAATCAAGATGACATGAGCAAGGGTGAACTTGCCTGGTGATACGTCTCAAACGTATCTATAATTTCTTATGTTCCATGCTACTTTTATGATGATACTCACATGTTTTATACACATTTTATGTCATTATTATGCGTTTCCGGAACTAACCTATTGACGAGATGCCGAAGTGCCAGTTCCTGTTTTCTGCTGTTTTTGGTTTCAGAAATCCTAGTAAGGAAATATTCTCGGAATTGGACGAAATCAACGCCCAGCATCTTATAATTCCACGAAGCTTGCAGAACACCCGAGAGGAACCAGAGGAGAGCCACAGGCCCACCACACAGGTGGCCGGCGCGGCCCAAGGGGGGGCGCCCCCTATTGTGTGGCGGCTCCGTAGCCCTTCCGACCCCGCCTCTTCGCCTATAAGAAGCCCCCTGACCTAAATCTTCGATACGGAAAAGCCACGGTACGAGAAACCTTCCAGAGCCGCCGCCATCGTGAAGCCAAGATCTGGGGAACAGAAGTCTCTGTTCCGGCACGCCGCCGGGACGGGGAAGTGCCCCCGGAAGGCATCTCCATCGACACCACGGCCATCTCCATCGACGCTGCTGTCTCCCATGAGGAGGGAGTAGTTCTCCATCGAGGCTAAGGGCTGTACCGGTAGCTATGTGGTTAATCTCTCTCTCCATTTACTTCAATACAATGATCTCATGAGCTGCCTTACATGATTGAGATCCATATGATGAGCTTGTAATCTAGATGTCGTTATGCTATTCAAGTGGATTTTACTTATGTGATCTCCGGAGACTCCTTGTCCCACGTGTGTAAAGGTGACAGTGTGTGCACCGTGTGGGTCTCTTAGGCTATATTTCACAGAATACTTATTCACTGAGTTATGATTTGAGTTGGATGTCTCTATGAAATTGTGGTGTGTTAGTGATACGTCCAATTTGCATCACTATTTTATATCATAATTTGCTGTTATTCATTGATATATTTCATATTTGGAGATGATACTTATGTTATTTCATCTATTTTGCATGTTTCATGATTATTGGAGGATCGTGCACCAGAGCCTGGATTCTGCTGGAAAAAGCATCGTCAGAACGCAATATTTCGGAAGATCAACAATTGACGGGAATTACACGAAAAATCCTATTTTTCCAGATGACGAAGGGAGCCGAAGGGGAGCTGAGGAGGGCCGCCATGGGCCCCCCTCACAGGCCGGCGCGGGCCCTGTCCTGGCCGCACCGCCCTGTGAGGAGGGGGGCCCACAGCCCCTCTCGCCTCCTTTTCTTCGCGTATGCCTTTGTCCCGAAAACCTAAGCCAGAGGGGTACGTCGCGAAGAGTCACAGCCGCCTCTGCGGGGCGGAGAACGCCGAGAGAGAAAGAGCTCTCCCGAGCAGGCTGAGATCTGCCGGGGAAATTCCCTCCCGGAGGGGGAAATCGATGCCATCGACACCATCATCGAGCTGGACATCATCTCCATCACCATCACCATCATATTCATCATCATCACCGCCGTCTCCACCGCTGCACCTCATCACCGCTGTAACAATTTGGGTTTGATCTTGATTGTTTGATAGGGGAAACTCTCCCGGTGTTGATTTCTACTTGTTATTGATGCTATTGAGTGAAACCGTTGAACCAAGGTTTATGTTCAGATTGTTATTCATCATCATATCACCCCTGATCATGTTCCATATGATGTCTCGTGAGTAGTTCGTTTAGTTCTTGAGGACATGGGTGAAGTCTAAATGTTAGTAGTGAAGTATGGTTGAGTAATATTCAATGTTATGATATTTAAGTTGTGGTGTTATTCTTCTAGTGGTGTCGTGTGAACGTCGAGTACACGACACTTCACCTTTATGGGCCTAGGGGAATGCATCTTGTACTCGTTTGCCAATTGCGGGGTTGCCGGAGTGACGAAACCCGAGCCCCCGTTGGTATATCGATGCAGGAGGGATAGCAGGATCTCGCAGTTTAAGGCCGTGGTTAGATTTATCTTAATTACTTTCTTGTAGTTGCGGATGCTTGTAAGGGGTATAATCACAAGTATGTATTAGTCCTAGGAAGGGCGGTACATTAGCATAGGTTCACCCACACAACACTTATCAAAACAATGAAGATTAATTAGCCGTATGTAGCGAAAGCACTTGTTGTGGTCAGAAACCCACCGGCGGGCAGCGACGGGCAACACCGTAGAGCCGGGAATCTCCCAGGACTGCGGCTGGCCCTGGTCCCTCCGAGCGACGGCCCGCAAAGCCTTCGGCACGCACGTCCGATGCTGATGCAAGGGCGTGCCACCTGACCTATACCTGGTCAGGAAGGTGTTGGAGAATGCCTCGCTTAGTTTCCTGCATGCATACACGTAAACATTAAATACGAGCCTCGATCGGCTCTCAGGTTATCCTGTGAATCGGCTCAAGGATCCGATCCACCCATGATGCGTACGAGGCGTACGATCAGATGGTGGTCCTGCTTGATCAAAGCAAAGCTAAAGCGACCTACTACGATTTGGGGTTTTCACCGCATAATCGGAACGTCCTACTCGTGATTGGGCCTCGCGGCCGCGTACGGTGATCGTAAGCCGATCCTAGATAGGGCCTAAAAACCAACACGAGGTTGATCCCCGGAACATCCTGTCTAGGGCTAGCAAACTACACCCTACGCGCCGCTGGATCCTCCAACCCTTTGTAAGGCCTAACGATGCAGATATTAAACTAATCCTTGAAGAACAAGGAGCAATCATAACGGATCGGATCTACTAAACAATGATCAAGCGGGTGCCGCCCTTACACCCAAGATAGGTGTAAGGGCGGCTAGATGCCTAAGGGTTGCACGACGATAGCATATGATACGATGAACAATGCTAACCCTAAAACATCTATGATAACTACGTTGCTCGCCATCAAAAAGGCTTCGGCACGAGCAACGCATGGACGATGAATAAACGTAGTGCTGCCTAGATCGCAAGATGCGATCTAGGCAGCATGGTGCTTACCCGGAAGAAACCCTCGAGACGGGGAGTTGGCGATGCGCCGAGATTGGTTTGTGGTGAACGTGATTGTTGTTTATTTCATAAACCCTAGATACATATTTATAGTCCGGGGACTTTCTAGTTCAGAGCGTGCACCTAACCGTGCACGGGTTAAACTCTAACTTCTAAACTAAGATGCGATCTACTATAATACAGATACACGGGCAATTTAGCCCAAACTCTTCGTGCAAGGCCGCTTCAAAGATGCTTCACGTGTAATCTTCTAATCCCATCTCACTTTCGGCCTATCTCCTGATTTGCCAAAATCTGGTGATAACACATGCCCCCCTGGTTTTGGTAATGATAATTTCAAAACCACTCTGTTTTTTCTTCGAGGGGTCATGTCGTGGCAGAGCAGAACCATCGCAGTATTTTTCATCATGACGACTTGCCTTCCCAACTTCTCTGCATGATTTGACAGTTTTTTGGCACCACATCCTCGAAAACTGCTCGAACATTAAAACTCCGCTCCATCTTCTTTTATTTAACCGCATCGAACAGTTCTCTTCTCCATCCTCTCCGCATTAGCACTCCAAAAGCCCTCCTGCGCACCATGTCTTCTTCTTCCTCCGCTTCATCAGGACTTTCCATCGAGTCCTCTTCCTCCCACGAGCTGAGGCCAGAACGGGACCCACAGGAGGTCCATGCGGCCAACATCCGCCGCGCTATAGAAGCCGGGGAGGAGTCCACCCATGACTTCTCCGTCTGGTCCGAGGACGACAAGTCCTCGACGGACGGGGAGAGCGACCTCCGCTTCCTTGCCGACGGGGAATCGGAGGAGGAGAGCGATGACGATCGCTTCTCCTGGGACGACTTCACCTCCTCCGAGGAGGCGAAGGAGGAGGAGGAGGAGGAGGAGGAGGAGGACGACGACAGATCCTCCGACGAGCCGCCGGACAAGCGCTTCTGCCCCTGGCCGGGGAACCTCAGCGACTTCGACAGCGACGACGACGACGCTGACGAGGAGGACGAGGACAACGAGGGTCCTGCCGGCGGTCGCTACAGCAGCGACGATGAGCCCGCCGGGAGTAGCGCCGACAGTGGCGACGACGGCGACGACGAGGGAAGCGACGGCCCGTAGATAGGACCCTTAGCATAGGATCAGTAGTAGGGGACGGGGTAATGTATCCCCTTAGTACTTCCTTTTGAGAGCAATCAGCTCTTTATGTAAGAAATCTTGTTTATCAATGAAAAATTCCCCCAATTTGATTTTGCCGATTTCCTTCATGCTAATTCAGCCGATTTCCCCTCATATTGATTCTGCCGATCGTCACTTAGCCAATGCTCAATGGGCCGATGGCAACGCATCGGTCTCTCATAATCCGTCCTTCATCTCTTCGACCACGGGGTGATCGTGAACTTGGTCAACGCTCAATAAGCCGATGTCGGCGCATCAAGCCCTCATGATCTGTACTTCATCTTTTCGACCAATGAGTTTGAGTTCTGCTGGATCACCACCCTTGACGAAAATCGCGACGCAGGACTAGCCGATGGCCACCCAATCGGCTTCCAAAAACAGAGCATCCACCAGGCCAGCTGCCCCCCGAGCCTCAGTCGAGGTGAAAACAGTGATGAGGACACGCAGAGAAGACTACCACGCAGAGTCAGCCAGAGCCGATCACCTTCCTTCCGTTGAAAGTCGACATTGCAGATGATCACACAACGGCTATGCATCGGCTTTGTTCCTTATGAGAATTTTTTTTACGGGCCGATTTTTCTATCGGCCCCCAATGTTTCACTGCACATGTATCATCTGATTAGGTGCCCCCCGAGCCGATTCTGCCAGGTAACTGCTGATATCGGCTCTGTGGTTAGCCAAGGCACTATACGTGAACGTCGGCTCTGTTAGGACCAGTGTAGACTTCTTCCAGCTCATCAGCCGACGTAAACCCATTGCCCCTTAGATCGACGTTGAACCCAGGCAAAATGTATGGTGAGGATAATTTTGGCTGATTGCTGGAATCGGCCTCCATGTTGTTTTCTCGATGAAGGTTTTGTAATGTTCCTCCATAGATCCTTGGGGCCGATCACATGGATCGGCATCGCCACGTTTGTCCATAGATGCTGCTCTTGTTACACGGTCAGGCCGGTGGATAAAACCAGCCGAACCCCGTTCTTTGTCACGTCGATGCGCTCGCAGTCGTCCAAATTGATGCCTGAGAGTGGCTCTTGGCCTGATGTTTCCCAAACATTCATGCCAACCGTTGAAATCTCGGCTGAATCATCTGCGTGGACGACTTCTACTTCATCTCCATCCCACTGTATTAGGCATTGGTGCATCGTGGATGGAATGCAACAGTTGGCGTGGATCCAATCTCTCCCTAGTAGGACAGCATAGGTGCTCTTGCCGTCGACAATAAAGAACGTCGTAGGGACAGTTTTCCTTCCTACGGTCGGATCCACGTTCGTAACACCTTGTGCGTCGACGCTTGGCCGTTGAAATCGCTCAGCGTCACATTGGTCTTGATCAGATCCGAGCTAGAACGTCCCAACCGACGTAGCATGGAGTATGGCATAATGTTGACTGCCGCTCCGGTGTCCACCAACATCTTGTTGACAGGCTGCCCATTGATGTAACCTCGCAAGTATAGGGCCTTCAGATGCCTGTAACTTCTTTCTCGTGGCTTTTCAAAGATGACCGGCCGTGGGCCGCAGTCAAGTTGTGCCACAGGTGCTTCGTCTAATCCTGGAGCACTATACTCCGTTGGAAGGATGAAGACCATGTTTGTGCCAGCCGATGTCGCATCATCGGCTTTCTTTTGTCTGGGGCGCCACTCTTTCCTTTGTGGCCGACCTTCTTCGTCCAGGGTTTGATACGTCTCTGACGTATCGATAATTTCTTATGTTCCATGCCACATTATTGATGATTTCTACATGTTATATGCACACTTTATGTCATATTCGTGCATTTTCTGGAACTAACCTATTAACAAGATGCCGAAGTGCCGCTTGTCGTTTTCTCGCTGTTTTTGGTTTCGAAATACTAGTAACGAAATATTCTCGAATCGGACGAAATCAAGACCCGTGTTCCTATTTTCACCGGAAGCATCCGTAACACACGAGAAGGACCGGAGGGGGGCACCGGGCCCCTGCACCATAGGCCGGTGCGGCCCTGGCCCTGGCCGCGCCGCCCTATGGTGCCGCCGCCTCTTCGACCCTCCGAGGCTGCCCTTCCGCCTATTTAAAGCCTCCGTCGCGAAAACCCTATTACGAAGGACGAAACCCACAGAAACCTTCCAGAGCCGCCGCCATCGCGAAGCCAAGATCTGGGGGACAGGAGTCTCTGTTCCGGCACCCTGCCATCTCCACCGCCATCTTCATCACCACTGCTGCTCCCATGAGGAGGGAGTAGTTCTCCATCGAGGCTCGGGGCTGTACCGGTAGCTATGTGGTTCATCTCTCTCTTATGTACTTCAATACAATAATCTCATGAGCTGCCTTACATGATTGATATTCATATGATGATGCTTGTAATCTAGATGTCATTGTGCTAGTCAAGTGAGTTTTACTTATGTGATCTCCGGAGACTCCTTGTCCCACGTGTGTAAAGGTGACAAGTGTGTGCACCGTGTGGGTCTCTTAGGCTATATTTCACGTAATACTTACTCACCGTTATGAATGGCGTAGTGAAGTGCTTATTTATATCTCTTTATGATTGCAATGTGTTTTGTATCACAATTTATCTATGTGCTACTCTAGCAATGTTATTAAAGTAGTTTTATTCCTCCCTGCACGGTGTAATGGTGACGAGTGTGTGCATCCGTGTTAGTACTTGGCGTATGCTATGATCATGATCTCTTGTAGATTGTGAAGTTAATTATTGCTATGATAGTATTGATGTGATCTATTCCTCCTACATAGTGTGAAGGTGACAAGTGTGCATGCCGTGTTAGTACTTGGTTTAGTCGTGTTGATCTTTCTTGCACTCTAAGGTTATTTAAATATGAACATTGAATTGTGGAGCTTGTTAACTCCGGCATTGAGGGTTCGTGTAATCCTACGCAATGTGTTCATCATCCAACAAGAGTGCAGAGTATGCATTTATCTATTCTGTTATGTGATCAATGTTGAGAGTGTCCACTAGTGAAAGTGTAATCCCTAGGCCTTGTTCCTAAATACTGCTATCGCTGCTTGTTTACTGTTCTGCTTCGTTACTACTGCTACCATACTACCACCATCAACTACACGCCGTTACTACTGCTCATATTCATTCATACCACCTGTATTTCACTATCTCTTCGCCGAACTAGTGCACCTATTAGGTGTGTTGGGGACACAAGAGACTTCTTGCTTTGTGGTTGCAGTGGTTGCATGAGAGGGATATCTTTGACCTCTTCATCCCCGAGTTCGATAAACCTTGGGTATCCACTTAAGGGAAACTTGCCGCTGTTCTACAAACCTCTCGCTCTTGGAGGCCCAACACCGTCTACAAGAATAGAAGCTCCCGTAGACATCAAGCACTTTTCTCGGCGCCGTTGCCGGGAGGAAAGGTAAAAAAGGCACTCATACTCCGGTTCCGGTGTAACAGTACTTTTCTCGGCGCCATTGTGTTTGTGCTCGAAGCTATTTCCTTTAGATCCTGCAATTGCATCTTTTTGTTTCTTGTTTACACTAGTTAGGCATAATGGACAACAATGAGCTTCTTATTCTATTTCCTGATTTAAAACATGGATTGTTTGATGCGAAAATTAAAAAACCTATGAAATCTTATTTGCATGCCGGTAGTAATATTAGTATGAACGCTTTGAACACCATTGTTGATAATAATGTAGAAAGTTCTAAGCTTGGGGAAGCTGGTTTTCATGATCTTTTTAGTCCCCCAAGCATTGAGGAGAAAATTTTCTTTGATGATACTTTGCCTCCTATTTATGATGATTATAATAGTGGTCTTTTGGTACAACCTACTATGGAGAGTCAATTTTGTTGTGATTATACTATGCCTCCTACATTTGATGAGAATAATAATGATAGCTACTTTGTTGAATTTGCTCCCACTACAACTAATAAAATTGATTATGCTTATGTGGAGAGTAATAATTTTATGCATGAGACTCATGATAAGAATGCTTTATGTGATAGTTATATTGTTGAGTTTGCTCATGATGCTACTGAAAGTTATTATGAGAGAGGAAAATATGGGTGTAGAATTTTTCATGTTACTAAAACACCTCTCTATGTGCTGAAATTTTTGAAGCTACACTTGTTTTATCTTCCTATGCTTGTTACTTTGCTCTTCATGAACTCGTTTACTTACAAGATTCCTATGCATAGGAAGCATGTTAGACTTAAATGTGTTTTAAATTTGCCTCTTGATGCTCTCTTTTGCTTCATACTCTATTTTTCATGATTGCATCATTAAAACTGCTGAGCCCATCTTAATGGTTATAAAGAAAGAACTTCTTGGGAGATAACCCATGTGTTATTTTGCTACAGTACTTTGTTTTATATTTGAGTCTTGGAAGTTGTTTACTACTGTAGCAACCTCTCCTTATCTTAGTTTTGTGTTTTGTTGTGCCAAGTAAAGTCTTTGATAGTAAAGTGAATACTAGATTTGGATTACTGCACGTAAACGCATTTCTTTGCTGTCACGAATCTGGGTCTAATTCTCTCGTAGGTAACTCAGAAAATTATGCCAATTTACGTGAGTGATCCTCAGATATGTACGCAACGTTCATTCAATTTGAGCATTTTCATTTGAGCAAGTCTGGTGGCCTAATAAAATCCATCTTTACGGACTGTTCTGTTTTGACAGATTCTGCCTTTTATTTCGCATTGCCTCTTTTGCTATGTTGGATGAATTTCTTTGATCCATTAATATCCAGTAGCTTTATGCAATGTCCAGAAGTGTTAAGAATGATTGTGTCACCTCTCGAACATGTGAATTTTTATTATGCACTAACCCTCTAATGAGTTGTTTCGAGTTTGGTGTGGAGGAAGTTTTCAAGGGTCAAGAGAGGAGGATGATATACTATGATCAAGAAGAGTGAAAGCTCTAAGCTTGGGGATGCCCGGTGGTTCACCCCTGCATATTCTAAGAAGACTCAAGCGTCTAAGCTTGGGGATGCCCAAGGCATCCCCTTCTTCATCGACAACATTATCAGGTTCCTCCCCTGAAACTATATTTTTATTCCGTCACATCTTATGCACTTTGCTTGGAGCGTCGGTTTGTTTTTGTTTTTGTTTTTGTTTGAATAAATGGATCCTAGAATTCACTTTGTGGGAGAGAGACACGCTCCGCTGTAGCATATGGACAAGTATGTCCTTAGGCTTTACTCATAGTATTCATGGCGAAGTTTCTTCTTCGTTAAATTGTTATATGGTTGGAATTGGAAAATACTACATGTAGTAATTCTAAAATGTCTTGGATAATTTGATACTTGGCAATTGTTGTGCTCATGTTTAAGCTCTTGCATCATATACTTTGCACCCATTAATGAAGAAACACTTAGAGCTTGCTAATTTGGTTTGCATATTTGATTTCTCTAGAGTCTAGATAATATCTAGTATTGAGTTTTGAACAACAAGGAAGACGGTGTAGAGTCTTATAATGTTTACAATATGTCTTTTATGTGAGTTTTGTTGTACCGTTCATCCTTGTGTTTGTTTCAAATAACCTTGCTAGCCTAAACCTTGTATCGAGAGGGAATACTTCTCATGCATCCAAAATACTTGAGCCAACCACTATGCCATTTGTGTCCACCATACCTACCTACTACATGGTATTTATCCGCCATTACAAAGTAAATTGCTTGAGTGCTACCTTTAAAATTCCATCATTCACCTTTGCAATATATAGCTCATGGGACAAATAGCTTAAAAACTATTGTGGTATTGAATATGTACTTATGCATTTTATCTCTTATTAAGTTGCTTGTTGTGCGATAACCATGTTTCTGGGGACGCCATCAACTATTTTTTGTTGAATATCATGTGAGTTGCTATGAATGTCCGTCTTGTCTGAAGTAAGAGAGATCTACCACCTTAATGGTTGGAGCATGCATATTGTTAGAGAAGAACATTGGGCCGCTAACTAAAGCCATGATTCATGGTAGAAGTTTCAGTTTTGGACATATATCCTCAATCTCATATGAGAATAATAATTGTTGCCACATGCTTATGCATTAAAGAGGAGTCCATTATCTCGTTGTCCATGTTGTTCCAAAGTATGGATGTCTAAGTTGAGAATAATCAAAAGCGAGAAATCCAAAATGCGAGCTTTCTCCTTAGACCTTTGTACTGAGCGGCATGGAGGTACCCCATTGTGACACTTGGTTAAAACATGTGCATTGCAAAGATCCGGTAGTCCAAGCTAATTAGGACAAGGTGCGGGCACTATTAGTATACTATGCATGAGGCTTGCAACTTGTAAGATGTAATTTACATAACTCATATGCTTTATTACTTTGACAAAATTGTTTCATGTTTTCAAAATAAAAGCTCTAGCACAAATATAGCAATCGATGCTTTCCTCTTTGAAGGACCATTCTTTTACTTTTATGTTGAGTCAGTTCACCTATTTCTCTCCACCTCAAGAAGCAAACACTTGTGTGAACTGTGCATTGATTCTTACATACTTGCATATTGTACTTGTTATATTACTCTATGTTGACAATTATCCATGAGATATACATGTTACAAGTTGAAAGCAACCGCTGAAACTTAATCTTCCTTTGTGTTGCTTCAATACCTTTACTTTGATTTATTGCTTTATGAGTTAACTCTTATGCAAGACTTATTGATGCTTGTCTTTAAGTACTATTCATGAAAAGTCTTTGCTTTATGATTCAGTTGTTTACTCATGTCATTACCATTGTTTTGATCGCTGCATTCATTACATATGTTTACAATATGATCAAGTTTATGATGGCATGCCACTCTGTAAATTATCTTTGTTATCGCTTACTCCGCTCGGGACGAGCGAGAACTAAGCTTGGGGATGCCGATACGTCTCCGACGTATCGATAATTTCTTATGTTCCATGCCACATTATTGATGATTTCTACATGTTATATGCACACTTTATGTCATATTCGTGCATTTTCTCGGAACTAACCTATTAACAAGATGCCGAAGTGCTCGTTGCTATTTTCTTGCTGTTTTTGGTTTCGTAAATCCTAGTAACGAAATATTCTCGGAATCGGACGAAATCAAGACCCGGGTTCCTATTTTCACCGGAAGCATCCAGAACACACGAGAAGGACCAGAGGGGGGCACTGGGCCCCCAGACCATAGGCCGGCGCGGCCCAGGCCCTGGCCGCGCCGCCCTATGGTGCCGCCGCCTCTTCGACCCTCCGAGGCTGCCCTTCCGCCTATTTAAAGCCTCCGTCGCGAAAACCCTATTACGAAGGACGAAACCCACAGAAACCTTCCAGAGCCGCCGCCATCGCGAAGCCAAGATCTGGGGGACAGGAGTCTCCGCTCCGGCCCCCTGCCGCAGCGGGGAAGTGCCCCCGAAGGCTTCTCCATCGACACCGCTGCCATCTCCACCGCCATCTTCATCACCGCTGCTGCTCCCATGAGGAGGGAGTAGTTCTCCATCGAGGCTCGGGGCTGTACCGGTAGCTATGTGGTTCATCTCTCTCTTATGTACTTCAATACAATAATCTCATGAGCTGCCTTACATGATTGAGATTCATATGATGATGCTTGTAATCTAGATGTCATTGTGCTAGTCAAGTGAGTTTTACTTATGTGATCTCCGGAGACTCCTTGTCCCACGTGTGTAAAGGTGACGAGTGTGTGCACCGTGTGGGTCTCTTAGGCTATATTTCACGAATACTTACTCACCGTTATGAATGGCGTAGTGAAGTCTTATTTATATCTCTTTATGATTGCAATGTGTTTTGTATCACAATTTATCTATGTGCTACTCTAGCAATGTTATTAAAGTAGTTTTATTCCTCCCGCACGGTGTAATGGTGACAAGTGTGTGCATCCGTGTTAGTACTTGGCGTATGCTATGATCATGATCTCTTGTAGATTGTGAAGTTAATTACTGCTATGATAGTATTGATGTGATCTATTCCTCCTACATAGTGTGAAGGTGACAGAGCATGCATGCTGTGTTAGTACTTGGTTTAGTCGTGTTGATCTTTCTTGCACTCTAAGGTTATTTAAATATGAACATTGAATTGTGGAGCTTGTTAACTCCGGCATTGAGGGTTCGTGTAATCCTACGCAATGTGTTCATCATCCAACAAGAGTGTAGAGTATGCATTTATCTATTCTGTTATGTGATCAATGTTGAGAGTGTCCACTAGTGAAAGTGTAATCCCTAGGCCTTGTTCCTAAATACTGCTATCGCTGCTTATTTACTGTTCTGCTGCGTTACTACTGCTACCATACTACCACCATCAACTACACGCCGTTACTACTGCTCATATTCATTCATACCACCTGTATTTCACTATCTCTTCGCCGAACTAGTGCACCTATTAGGTGTGTTGGGGACACAAGAGACTTCTTGCTTTGTGGTTGCAGGGTTGCATGAGAGGGATATCTTTGACCTCTTCCTCCCTGAGTTCGATAAACCTTGGGTATCCACTTAAGGGAAACTTGCTGCTGTTCTACAAACCTCTGCTCTTGGAGGCCCAACACTGTCTACAAGAATAGAAGCTCCCGTAGACATCAGGGTTCGCTGAATTTTAGCGGCCAGATCAGGCCGCGCCTTCCTCAACGTGTGCAGGTATAACCTTTCAGCTTGCTCCAACCCACGTAGTCGCTGAACCCTTCGCTTTTGGGAACGGCTGAGCCCATCAGGGCACCACCTTGGCCGATGATACTTGTCTTCTTCTTCATCGTCCTCCAGTTCCTCGAGATCTTCCACCCGAGGGGACTCAGCGTGCTTGTCCCGAGGCGGGAGAGGCCCTAGACGTTTGAACACGGACCCGTTAGCTGCATCCTTCTTCTTTTGTTTACATTCTGGGCAGTTGCCGATTGTAGGCAATCGGCTCATTCCTGAATCCCAGCAGTGTCTGAAGAAGGGGCAGTCCCAGTGCCTATCCACGTCGTCTCGCTCCCTCGACTTTTCCTTGGCGTGGCGCTCATATCGCTCCTCGTCGCGATCATGCCGATGGTGTCTCCTGGCGTTCCTAGCCAGACGATCTCTTTCATCATCGTCGTTGTATCGCCGGCGTTGGTCGTATTGACCCACATACTTGTTGAGGAGGTGATCAGAGAGAGGTCGCTGATATCTTACGTTCCTCACTTCTCCCTCTGTGATGTAGCGCTTGCCATCGTGACGGAGCCGATCGCGTGGAGCGGCTTCCTCTGTGTCCTTGCTATGAGAGCAGCTGCCCTCATCTCCGTCCTTACCAGAGTGGTGCCCAGGTCCTACCATGTTGATATTGCACGAGAATTCTGGCTGGCACCCTCCATGGTAAGTGTACTCCACCATGTTAACGGCGGGGAAGGGGTGTGTGTCGACCTTCATGGCGTACTGGCTGAAAATTAGCCGCCCTTGTTCTATCGCCATTTGGATCTGCTAACGCCACACCCTGCAGTCGTTGGTGGCATGGGTGAACGTGTTATGCCACTTGCAGTATGGCTTCCCGTTCAGCTCTTGCACCGTGGGGATCTTGTGGCCTTCTGGTACCTTTAGCTGCTTCTCCTTGAGTAAGAGGTCGAAAATCTGCTCAGCTTTGGTCACGTCGAAGTCAAATCCTTTTGGAGGACCTTGTGGCTTAACCCACTTACAGGACACGGGGCTTGCCCCCCGAGTCCATTTAGCCACTGCTACCTCTTGATCTCCCGCAGCACCTTCATCTTCATCTGCCTCAACCAGGACCACCGCACGCTTGAATTTATCCCGGTAAACATCCGGGTGGCGCTGTTCGTATGCCGACAGCCTTCGCACCATGTGCGCCGGTGAAGGGTAGTCCGCTTGGGAGGCCACGTCCTTGATCGATGATGAGAGCCCCACCACCGCCAACTCGATCGCTTCTTTTTCACTCACATGAACCGAATAGCATCGGTTCCTAACGGTCCTGAAGCGCTGGACGTATTCTGCCACTGTTTCCCCGCGCTTCTGTCGTACTTGTGCTAGATCGGCAATGCCAGCCTCGGAAGCTTCTGAGTGATACTGCACGTGAAACTGTTCTTCCAACTGCTTCCAAGTCCGGATTGAGTTTGGTGGCAGCGATGTGTACCACCCGAAAGCCGATCCTGTGAGGGACTGTGCGAAGAACCTCACACGCAGCTAGTCTGATGCTGAGATCGTGCCCAGCTGTGCCAAATATCGGCTCACATGCTCGATGGAGCTGGAACCATCCGATCCATTAAACTTGGTGAAATCAGGGAGCCGATATTTGGGTGGTAGTGGGATCAATTCGTACTCATTGGGGTATGGCTTGGAATAGCCGATTGTCCTACTTTTCGGCATCATGCCGAATTGGTCTTTCAGGATTGTACAAATCTGATCCGCGGTGATGGCTGTAGGCGTCGAACTCTGAAGATTCGCCGGGGTGGCATACTTAGCTAGCCATGCTTGCTTTTCCAGCTCTGAGCCAACTGCAGGAGCTGGGCTCTAGAGGTTTGTCGGAGCGGCATACTTAGCTAGCCACGTCTGCTTCTCAAGATCTGCTCCCGACGTCCCTCCTGCTGTTCCGGAAGTCCCTGCTGTTGCAGCCTGGTTCGAGAGTGCCCAGTTACTGCAGTCTGGCACGTATGCGCACGTGTATCCGTGCGGGATCTCCGTGGGCGCCTCATGCAAGAATTGGTAGTCACTAGGGTCACCACCGATCTTGTAGACGACGTATGCCGATGAGTTCGGCACTTCTGGTGCTGCCAACGCGAACGGCAGCGGCGGACGGGACTGGAGTGGCATCTCTCCTTGGTGAGTCCCCGCAGCTGGTCCCCGACGGAGAGTACCGATGGCTCATGATCTCCTGGATCACCCGAAGAGCAACACGCTCCAAAGTGTTCACCAGTGCTCTCGGAATGGCGGTGCAGCGAATGAGCCACCATGAAGTTGATCTCGTCGACGCAGCGACCTGGTGCGTTCTTCTGACGGGGTGGACAGGTCCACTCCATCGAGCGCGCCTTCAGGTGAGAACCCTTTCCACCTGATGCCATGTGAGCGGGTCCTGTGAAAAGAACCGATGAGGTCGGCTTCGAGGACTGCTTTGATCTCGTCATGCTTCTTCTTGAGCTCATCAGACAGATCCTCGTACTTGACCGGAGTGCCTTCCGCCATCTCAGATGTAGATGGCGATGCGGTTGATGTCGAAGATGGTCCCACCGGGCGTGCCAGAATGTGTTGCGGTCAGAAACCCACCAGCGGGCAGCGACGGGCAACACCGTAGAGTCGGGAATCTCCCAGGACTGCGGCTGGCCGTGGTCCCTCCGAGCGATGGCCCGCAAAGCCTTCGGCACGCACGTCCGATGCTGATGCAAGGGCGTGCCACCTGACCTATACCTGGTCAGGAAGGTGTTGGAGAATGCCTCGCTTAGTTTCTCGCATGGCATACACGTAAACATTAAATACGAGCCTCGATCGGCTCTCAGGTTATCCTGTGAATCGGCTCAAGGAGCCGATCCACCCATGATGCGTACGAGGCGTACGATCAGATGGTGGTCCTGCTTGATCAAAGCAAAGCTAAAGCGACCTACTACGATTTGGGGTTTTCACCGCATAATCGGAACGTCCTACTCGTGATTGGGCCTCGCGGCCGCGTACGGTGATCGTAAGCCGATCCTAGACAGGGCCTAAAAACCAACACGAGGTTGATCCCCGGAACATCCTGTCTAGGGCTAGCAAACTACACCCTACGGGCCGCTGGATCCTCCAACCCTTTGTAAGGCCTAACGATGTAGATATTAAACTAATCCTTGAAGAACAAGGAGCAATCATAACGGATCGGATCTACTAAACAATGATCAGCGGGGTGCCGCCCTTACACCCAAGATAGGTGTAAGGGCGGCTAGATGCCTAAGGGTTGCACGACGATAGCATATGATACGATGAACAATGCTAACCCTAAAACATCTATGATAACTACGTTGCTCGCCATCAAAAAGGCTTCAGTACGAGCAACGCATGGACGACGAATAAACGTGGGCTGCCTAGATCGCAAGATGCGATCTAGGCAGCATGGTGCTTACCCCGAAGAAACCCTCGAGACGGGGGAGTTGGCGATGCGCCGAGATTGGTTTGTGGTGAACGTGATTGTTGTTTATTTCATAAACCCTAGATACATATTTATAGTCCGGGGGACTTTCTAGTTCAGGCGTGCACCTAACCGTGCACGGGTTAAACTCTAACTTCTAAACTAAGATGCGATCTACTATAATACAGATACACGGGCAATTTAGCCCAAACTCTTCGTGCAAGGCCGCTTCAAAGATGCTTCACGTGTAATCTTCTAAGCCCATCTCACTTTCGGCCTATCTCCTGATTTGCCAAAATCTGGTGATAACAGCACTAGACTAAAATCTCGTGTGTCCTCGAGAACGTTTGGTCATTATAAGTAAACAAACCAGCTTGTCCTTTGTGCTAAAAAGGATTGGGCCACTCGCTGCAATTATTACTCTCGCACTTTACTTACTCGTACTTTATTCATCTGTTACATCAAAACCCCCGAATACTTGTCCGTGAGCATTTACGGTGAATCCTTCATCGAAACTGCTTGTCAACACCTTCTGCTCCTCGTTGGGATCGACATTCTTACTTATCGAAGATACTACGATACACCCCTATACTTGTGGGTCATCAAGACTATTTTCTGGCGCCGTTGCCGGGGAGTGAAGCGCTATTGGTAAGTGGAATTGGTAAGGGAAATTTCTACTGTTTGTGCTGATTTTATTTCTGCCTTCTGCTATAACTCATTATGGAGAGATCTTCTCTTGAGTGTTTATTTGGGAAATCTACTACTACTGCAAAGGTAGTGGATGAGGCGCCGAGTAAGGAAGAAATACCATACAAAATACCTATGAAAATTATTGAACGTGTAGTGGGTAACCGTTATACAGGGGATGGAACTGTCCACCATGGAGATCATTTACTGTTCTTACATGAATTATGCGGTTTATTCAAGTGTGCAGGTATTGCTATGGATGAAGTGAGGAAGAAACTATTCTCTGTATCGCTGTCTGGTAAAGCGGCGCATTGGTATAAATTACTCGGATAATGGGGATTCTCTTGAATGGAATGATATTGTGCCCCGGTTTTATTCTAAGTTCTATCCTCCAAGTGAGATTCACAAAGATCGGAATCGCATATATAATTTTTGGCCTCATGAAGGAGAAAGTATTGCCCAAGCGTGGGGGAGATTGAAGTCTTTAATGCTCAAATGCCCCATTCATGAGCTTCCTGGTAATATTATTAATGATAATTTCTATGCAAGACTTTCTTTTCAAGACAAGACCTTGCTGGATACTTCTTGTTCTGGATCATTTACACGCAACAAGGAAGAGTTTAAAAGGGACCTTCTTAATCGGATCCAAGAAAATACTCGAAGGATGGGAGAACGACAAGGATAGAGAATCGAGTATAAATTATGATTATAAATGCATTGAAGCTTTTATGGATATCGATAAATTTCGTAATATGAGTGCTACTTATGGTCTTGATTCTCAAGTTGCTCGCACATCTTTATAAAGCTTTTGCTTCTCATTATGAATTGCCTAAGAAGAACTTTGATAAGTATCATGAACCGTATAAAGATAAAATTGATTCATCTATAAATAAATGTGTTGTAGTTGAAAGCTGTTGATCATGTTATTCCCGAAGCTTATATTGAAAAAACTCCTTTCCCGCTAAAATGAAGGAGTACTCTGTTATAAATAGTGCGGTTCATAAAAGTGAAAAGAAACCTATAGAACCTCGAAGAACAAATAAAAGTTGAACCTCACTTGTTGCAATTGTTAAAGATCTTGTGACTGAAAATGTAGAGGATGGTCATATTATTTTCTGTGAAGATGCCTTTAATATTGTTTCGCATCCTAATAAGTCTAGGAAAGCTAGTGTTCCTATGCTATCTGTTAGAATTGGTGATCATTGTTATTATGGTTTTTGTGATATTAGTGCAAGTATTAGTGCTATTCCTTATGAGCTTTACACGGAGATTATGCACGAAATTGGTTCTTGTGAACTTGAAGATATTGATGTGGTTATTCGGCTGGCTAATAGAGAAACTATCTCTCCTATTGGTATTATTCGAGATGTGGAAGTTCTATGTGGTAAGATTAAATATCCTCGCTGACTTTTTGGTACTTGGTTCTGCTGCTAGTAAATATTGTCCTATCATTTTTGGTAGACCTTTTCTAAATACTTGTGGAGCTATTATAGATTGCAATAAAGAGAAAATTTTGACTGAATTTGCTGGTGAATCTTATGAGTTTAACTTCTCTAAATTTACCAAAACTCCTTATAAAATTGATTCGCCTAATAGTGATTTTAAAGTTGAACATTGTGCATCTATTGCTCTTGCTCCTAGTAATCCTTTGCAGAAACATTTGGAGAATAGTGAGAGTGAAGTTTTTAGGGAAGAAAGAGACGAGCTTGATGAAATTTTTCTTCGCCAACCTATTCTTAAGCATGATTTACCGATGGAAGACTTGGGTACAACACCACCACCAAAGGAAGATCCTGTCTTTGATTTAAAACCATTGCCTGATAATCTTAAATATGCTCATATTGATGATAAGAAAATATATCATGTTATTATTAGTTCTAAGCTTTCAGAGTTTGAAGAAGAAAGGTTATTGGAGATATTGAAGAAACACCGAGGTGCTATTGGCTACACTCTTGATGACTTGAAGGGGATTTCTCCCTCTATTTGCCAACACGCCATTAATATGGAAGATGATGCGAAGCTCGTTGTTGAACCTCGGCGTCGTCTAATTCCTCAGATGAAGGATGTGGTAAGAAATGAGGTATTAAGACTCCTTGAAGCTGGTATTATATATCCTATTGCTGATAGTAGATGGGTTAGTCCTGTGCATTGTGTTCCTAAGAAAGGAGGAGTGACTGTTGTGACTAATGATAATGATGAGCTCATACCTCAAAGAGTAGTTGTAGGTTATAGAATGTGCATTGATTATCGAAAAGTTAATAAGGTTACTAAGAAAGATCATTACCCTTTGCCTTTTATTGATCAAATGTTAGAAAGGTTATCTAAAAATACTCATTTTTGCTTTCTTGATGGTTATTCTGGATTTTCACAAATTGCTGTTAAAACTAAAGATCAAGAGAAAACCACTTTCACTTGTCCCTATGGAACTTATGCTTATAGGCGTATGCCTTTTGGTTTATGTAATGCTCCTGCTACTTTTCAAAGATGCATGTCTACTCTTTTTCATGGCTTTTGTGAGAGTATTGTAGAGGTATTCATGGATGATTTGTCTATGGGAATTCTTTTGATAGTTGCTTGCGAAACCTTGATAAAGTTTTGCAGAGATGTGAAGAAACTAACCTTGTTCTTAATTGGGAGAAATGCCACTTTACGGTTAATGAAGGAATTGTATTGGGACATAAAATTTCCGAGAGAGGTATTGAAGTTGATAGAGCTAAAGTTGAAGCTATTGAGAAGATGCCCTATCCTAGGGATGTTAAAGGTATTCGTAGTGTTCTTGGTCATGCTGGGTTTTATAGGAGATTTATTAAAGACTTCTCTAAGATTTCAAAGCCTCTTACTAATCTTCTTCAAAAAGATGTACCTTTTGTTTTTGATGATGATTGTAAGGAAGCTTTTGAAACTCTAAAGAAAGCCTTAACAACTGCCCCTATAGTTGAACCTCCTGATTGGAACTTACCATTTGAAATTATGTGTGATGCTAGTGATTTTGCTATAGGCGCTGTTCTTGGACAGCAGATAGATAAGAAATTGAATGTTATTCATTATGCTAGTAAAACTCTTGATGCTGCTCAAAGAAATTATGCTACTACTGAAAAAGAATTGTTAGCTGTAGTCTTTGCTTGTGATAAATTTAGATCTTATATTTTTGATTCTAAAGTTACGATTCATACTGATCATGCTGCAATTAGATACCTTATGACAAAGAAAGATGCTAAGCCAAGGCTTATTAGATGGGTACTTCTTTTGCAAGAATTTGATTTACATATTGTAGATAGGAAAGGTGCTGATAATCCTGTTGATGATAATTTGTCTAGATTGGAAAATATTACTTATGATCCTGTTCCTGTTAATGATAGTTTTCCAAATGAACAATTGGCTGTAATAAAGGAGAGCTCGCGAGACAGTCCTTGGTATGCTGATTATGCTAACTTTATTGTTTCCAAGTACTTGCCTCCAACCTTTTCAGCTCAGTGATACGTCTCCGACGTATCGATAATTTCTTATGTTCTATGCCATATTATGATGATACCTACATTTTTTATGCACACTTTATGTCATATTCGTGCATTTTCTGGAACTAACCTATTAACAAGATGCCGAAGTGCCGGTTCTTGTTTCTAGCTGTTTTTGGTTTCAGAAATCCTAGTAACGAAATATTCTCGGAATTGGACGAAATCAAGTCCCAGCGTCCTATTTTGCCACAAACCTTCTAGAAGACCGAAGAGCATACGAAGTGGGGCCACGAGGTGGCCAGACCACAGGGCCGCGCGGCCAAGGGGGGCCCGCGCCGCCCTGTGGTGTGGGCCCCTCGTCAGCCCCCCGACTCTGCCCTTCCGCCTACTTAAAGCCTCCGTCGCGAAAACCCTGATGCGAAAAACCACGATACGGAAAACCTTCCAGAGACGCCGCCGCCGCCGATCCCATCTCGGGGGATTCTGGAGATCTCCTCCGGCACCCTGCCGGAGAGGGGATTCATCTCCCGGAGGACTCTACACCGCCATGGTCACCTCCGGAGTGATGAGTGAGTAGTTCACCCCTGTACTATGGGTCCATAGCAGTAGCTAGATGGTTGTCTTCTCCTCATTGTGCTTCATTGTTGGATCTTGTGAGCTACCTAACATGATCAAGATCATCTATATGTAATACTCTATGTTGTGTTTGTCGGGATCCGATGGATAGAGAATACCATGTTATGTTAATTATCAAGTTATTACATATGTGTTGTTTATGATCTTGCATGCTCTTCGTTACTAGTAGAGGCTCGGCCAAGTTTTTGCTTTTAACTCCAAGAGGGAGTATTTATGCTCGATAGTGGGTTCATGCCCGCATTGACACTGGGACAAGTGACGAAAAGTTCTAAGGTTGTGTTGTGTTGTTGCCACTAGGGATAAAACATTGGCGCTATGTCCGAGGATGTAGTTGTTGATTACATTACGCACCATACTTAATGCAATTGTCTCGTTGCCTTGCAACTTAATACTGGAAGGGGTTCGGATGATAACCTGAAGGTGGACTTTTTAGGCATAGATGCAGTTGGATGGCGGTCTATGTACTTTGTCGTAATGCCCAATTAAATCTCACTGTACTTATCATGACATGTATGTGCATTGTTATTCCCTCTCTATTTGTCAATTGCCCGACTGTAATTTGTTCACCCAACATGCTTTTATCTTATGGGAGAGACACCTCTAGTGAACTGTGGACCCCGGTCCATTCTTTAATACTGAAATACAAATCTGTCGCAATACTTGTTTTACTCGTTTTCTCTCGCAAACAATCATCTTCCACACAATACGGTTAATCCTTTGTTACAGCAAGCCGGTGAGATTGACAACCTCACTGTTTCGTTGGGGCAAAGTACTTTGGTTGTGTTGTGCAGGTTCCACGTTGGCGCCGGAATCCCTGGTGTTGCGCCGCACTACATCCCGCCACCATCAACCTTCAACGTGCTTCTTGACTCCTACTGGTTCGATTAAACCTTGGTTTCTTACTGAGGGAAACTTGCTGCTGTACGCATCACACCTTCCACTTGGGGTTCCCAACGGGCGTGTGCTTTACGCGTCATCACTCAGCAAAGGAGGAAATTCTTTTATGACTTGAGGCATTATTTTTGGGATGACCCACACTTATATAAAGAAGGAGTGGATGGTATTTTGCGAAGATGTTTTCCCGAATATGAACAACAAGAGATATTGAGTAAATGTCATGGTAGTGCTTATGGAGGACATCACGCCGGAGATAGAACCGCGCAAAAGGTTCTACAATCAGGTTTTTATTGGCCAACTCTCTTCAAAGATGCAAGGAAGTTTATTTTATCTTGTGATGAATGTCAAAGGGTTGGTAATATCTCCATACGCAATGAAATGCCTATGAATTATACTCTTGTTATTGAACCATTTGATTGTTGGGGATTTGACTTCATGGGACCTTTTCCCTCTTCAGAAGGTAACACTCATATACTTGTTGCCGTTGATTATGTTACTAAATGGGTGGAAGCCATACCTACAAAAAGTGCTGATGGTGAGACCTCTTTAAGAATGCATTTAGACATTATTTTTCCTAGATTTGGAGTTCCTAGATATATTATGACAGATGGAGGTTCTCATTTTATTCATGGTGGTTTTAGAAAAACTCTTGCTAAATATGGTATTAATCATAGAATTGCTTCCGCTTATCATCCTCAAACTAGTGGGCAAGTAGAACTATCAAATAGAGAAATTAAATCTATCTTGCAAAAGACTATTAATAAAACTAGAAAGAATTGGGCTAGTAAATTGAAGGAAGCACTATGGGCTTATAGAACTGCTTATAAAAACCCCATGGGAATGTCACCTTATAAAATGGTTTATGGAAAAGCTTGTCATTTACCTTTAGAACTAGAGCACAAAGCTTATTGGGCTGTTAGAGAATTAAACAAAGATCCTAAACTAGCCGGTAATAAGAGGTTGCTGCAATTAAGTTCTCTAGATGAATGGAGAAGTGAAGCTTATGAAAATGCTAAACTCTTTAAAGAGAAAGTTAAGAAATGGCATGATAGAAGGATTATCAAAAGAGAGTTTAATATTGGGGATAAAGTCCTATTGTATCGGTCTCGTCTCGCATTCTTTGCGTGGAAATTACTCTCGAAATGGGAAGGACCATATGTTGTTGAGGAGGTGTATCGTTCAGGAGCAATTAAAATTAGTTCTCTCCAAGGCAATGCCACGCAAGTGGTGAATGGACAAAGACTCAAGCATTATATCTCAGGTGATTCTTATAATGTTGATGTTGATGTTTGTCAACACCCGGATTTTTAAGTCCAGATGCCTGTTATGCCATACATCGCAATCCCAGGAATATTGTTGTTGCGAGACATAACAGTTGAATATCATAAGTCATCATTCATTACATATCATAGTCGTCTTACAAATAGATCACATGATCCAATATTACAATAATAGTTGAACTATTGTTTCAACACACATCACAAATACATAGC
>NC_061513.1:337511168-337533372 GCF_022539505.1 Lolium rigidum | reverse complement strand
GCAACAGGTCATCTAGTAAATTAAGAGAAGAAAGGCAACACACATGTCCTGGGCAAACATAAGAGCACATTTAGAAGTCGAGGACCGTTGTCCTGGTCAGCGCCCCACCTGACCTGAACCATTACCGGAGCATGTGGTGGATGGCACGGAGAGAGCAGGAAAGCAAGAGCAGGACAACCTCGTAGCTATGGAGGAGAAAAGAGGTCGTGCATGCGGCCTGCGTCCATGGCGCTGGGCATGATTAGGCTAGTTATAGTGGGGAGTAACTTAGAGTAGTAACATATGACATGTTACTAGTCTAGGTTACTACCTTCATAGTGGGTAGTAACTAATATGTGGTGTCTTGAGGTGTGTGATGTTATGGTTGTTAGAGCAATATGCTTGTTGTATTACCAAAGGGTCAAAGGCCACAATATATAGTACATCTACATGTGCATATATGCAGAAAGCCTCCTAACATATGGGGAAACTACAATATACATGTATATACGTCTAACACCCCCCTCAAACTCATGGTGGATCCACAACACTGAGTTTGGAGAGTAAGAAATCATGCTGCGCTCGAGTCTGTGCCTTCGTAAAGAAATCCGCCAACTGCAAATCTGAAGGCACATAATGAACCGCAACAACATCATCCTGCACCTGAGCACGTGTGTAAAAAGCATCAACACCAATATGCTTTGTTAGCTCATGCTTGACCGGATCACATGCAATACTGATAGCACCTGTACTGTTAGACAAAAGTGGAGTGAGTGTCGTAACAGAGACCCCAAAATCTGCAAGCAACCACCGTAACCAGGTCACCTCAGCAATCAACAAAGCCATAGCCCGCAACTCAGCCTCAACACTCGAACGGGAAACTGCTACCTGTTTCTTCGTCTTCCAAGCAACAAGCGAAGCACCAAGAAACACACAGTAAGCAGAAAGTGAACGACGATCCGTAGGATCACTCGCCCACGTAGCATCCGAGTAGCACTGGAGCTAGAGAGAGCTGTAACGGGGAAAGAAAAGGCGACGAGTGATCGTGCCACGAAGGTAACGAAGAACGCGGAGGAGATAACTATAGTGAACAGTGGTAGGAGCTGAGACAAACTGACTCAGAATATGAACAGGATAAGAAATATCAGGATGAGTGACAGCAAGATAAACAAGACTCCCAACAAGATGGCGATAACGGGTAGGATCAGGAAGAGGATCACCATCGCAGGACGAAGCTTAACATTAAGCTCCATAGGAGTATCAACCGTGCACTCATCCCCAAGAGCAAGCACGAGCACGAAGATCCCGAATGTACTTTTCCCGAGAGATAGAAAAGCCATCGAACCGGAGGAAACCTCAATGCCAAGAAAATAGCGAAGAGGACCAAGATCAGCCATAAGAAACCGATCGCGAAGACGAGCCTTGACGAAGGCAATATACTCGGGATCATCACCGGTAATGATCATATCATCAACATAGAGAAGAAGAAGAGTACGTCCACGAGGAGAAGTGTGAACGAAAAGTGCCTGGATCATGAAGACTATGAGAGAAACCAGCAGCAGCCACCACAGAGGCGAAGCGCTCAAACCAGGCACGAGGGGCCCGTTTGAGACCATAGAGAGAACGTAGAAGACGACAAACCATCCCATCGGGAACAGAATACCCAGGAGGAGGCTGCATGTAAACCTCCTCACTCAACTCGCCATTAAGAAAAGCATTCTGAACATCAAGCTGGGAGACAGACCAGCAGCGAACAGAAGCAACAACAAGAAGGGTACGCATAGTAGTCATATGAGCCACATGGGCAAAAGTCTCATCATAGTCACGGCCGTGCTCTTGCTGAAAACCACGAGCCACAAGACGCGCTTTATAGCGCTCAAGAGATCCATCAGAGCGAGTCTTAATTTTATAGACCCACTTACACGTGATAGGACGAACACCAGAAGGGGGAGAAACAAGATCCCAAGTGCCAGTGTGCTCAAGCGCAGCGATCTCCTCAGCCATGGCAAGCTGCCATTCAGGATGACGCTCGACATCCCGATAAGAAGTCGGCTCGGAAACGACAGAGAGACCATACTGACTAGGAGAGTAATGAACTGGAGCACAACGCTGACGAACATGCCGTGAAGGGGGAAGCTCATCTGCAGAAGACAAGTCATCAGAAGAAGAGGAAGAAGGGACAATATCGGAAGGACCCGAAGCCGGAGAACGAGGAGCACTAGGTGGACTAGACGAACGAGAGGATGGCGCCGAAGGGGGCGCATCAGAAGTAGGAGGGGGAGGAGGAGGGACAGCAGGGGGTGCATCCAGAAAAAGAAGAAAAGAGATATCATCCACCGGGTAAGTACCCGAGGTGGGGCGAGGATAGAAGGGACGCGTCTCATCAAACGTGACATCACGAGAGATGCGCATCCGACGACCAACAGGGTCCCAACAAGCGATAGCCCTTATGCTCATCACCGTATCCGAGAAAAACACACTCAACGGATCGAGCGGTCGGTTTGGTGCGTTCGCGAGGAGGGAGAAGAACATAGCAAACGCAACCAAATAAACGAAGAGTCGAGTAATCCGGAGAGCTACCGTAAAGACGCTCGAGAGGAATGCCACCTTGAAGGGCAGCAGAAGGCTGAATGTTAATGAGGTAAGTCGACGTAGCAAATGTCCTCAGCCCGTAAATGCGGCGGAAGAGAGGAAGCAATCATCATAGCACGGGTAGTCTCAAGAATATGACGATGCTTACGCTCGGCGACACCATTTTGAGCATGGGTGCCGGGACACGAGAACTGGGTAAGGGTGCCCTGCTCAGCAAGAACACCACGCAGGTGCCGAGAGATATACTCTCCGGCAGAATCAGCACGAAACACACGAATAGGCGTGGAATACTGAGTACAAACCATGGCTGCAAAACGCAGATAAATAGAAAGCACCTCACTGCGAGAGTGCATAAGAAACAACCAGGTGTACCGTGAAAAATCATCAATAAACAAAATATAGTATCGATGACCCCCTTTCGAAGGAAAGGGAGCCGGACCCCAAACATCCGAGTGAACTAAATCAAAAGATTGCTGAGATACAGACACACTAGTAGGATAGAGAAGCTGAATCTGTTTGCCTAACCTACAACCCTGACACGAATGCAAAGACACATCTCCTGAGACAGACCCCAGAAGACCACTACGAACTAATGACGATAAACGGGAGCCACAGAGGTGACCCAGCCGATGATGCCACTGCTGAAAAGATCCGAGTGACGAAGCGACAGAACCGCAGGAGAACTGGCAGATGAAGTATCAGCAGAAGGAACGCGAAGCCAGTCTAACTCCCAGAGCCCCGGGGACTCAAGGCTGCGAGGGCAACCTCCAACCAGGGCCTGTGTATGGCGATCCTGAACAGCACAAGAATCAGCGTCAAGAATGACGCGACAACCGAAATCGTAAGCTGACTAGCAGAAAACAGGTTCATCTTAAGACTAGGAACAAGAGAAACATCAGGAACATAGAAAGAGGAAGTAGAAAGGGTGCCTCGACTGGAAACAGGAAGAGAGGTACCATCAACCGTAATAACACGAACAGGAGAAACAAGAGAGCGAAGAGCAGAAATAATAGAAGAAGCAGAGGTCATATGAAAAGAAGCTCCAGAATCCAGATACCACGGGGATGACGTACCTGACTGTGTGGAAGGTGGTGGTCGCGCCGGGGTGCCAGAAGAGCCGAGCACGGAACCCGCTAGTACCCGTCGAGGAAGAGCCCGTGCCGGCCGAGCAGCACCACGAAGACCACGAGATAATGTCCCGATCGGATAGCGCAACAGCAAGAAGATCCCGAAGAACCAGCTCGACGACGAGTATGCTCGCGGCGGACGTAAGCTGGGATCCCTCCGCCGGCAAGTAGAGACAGTGTGGCCAGTCCTGCCACAGTAGGTGCAAGGAAGTGATGTCGAACCACGAGGCTGCTGGGGCTGACGCTGGCCCTGGAATGGAGGAGTAGGGAGTATCGGTTGTGCCGGAGACCGCAACGAAGCCGGCGGCATAGGAGGTCCACAGGCATACGACACAGGAGGGCCACGAGCAGCAAGAATAGAGGGAACTTCAAGAAGACCAACACCAGGAAGACGAGTCTTGATGTCTACGGGTGCTTCTATTCTTGTAGACAATGTTGGGCCTCCAAGAGCAGAGGTTTGTAGAACAGCAGCAAGTTTCCCTTAAGTGGATCACCCAAGGTTTATCGAACTCAGGGAGGAAGAGGTCAAAGATATCCCTCTCAAGCAACCCTCGCAATCACGATACAAGAAGTCTCTTGTGTCCCCAACACACCTAATACACTTGTCAGATGTATACGTGCACTAGTTCGGCGAAGAGATAGTGAAATACAAGTAATATGGATGGATATGAGTGGTAATAGCAATCTGAATAAAATATGGCAGCGAGTAAACATGCAACGAACGGTAAATAAACGGAGTTTCGATGCTTAGAAACAAGGCCTAGGGATCATACTTTCACTAGTGGACACTCTCAACATTGATCACATAATAAAACCACTCTACACTCTCTTGTTGGATGATGAGCACCACTAATTGTGTAGGGCTACAAGAGCACCTCAATGCCGGAGTTAACAAGCTCCACAACATTCGATATTCATATTTAAATAACCTTAGAGTGCATGATAGATCATTGCAATTACACCAAGTACTAACATAGCATGCACACTCGTCACCATCACACTATGAAGGAGGAATAGATCACATCAATACTATCATAGCAATAGTTAACTTCATAATCTACAAGAGATCACAATCATAACCTACGCCAAGTACTACATGATGCACACACTGTCACCATTACACCATGGAGGAGGAATAGACTACTTTAATAACATCACTAGAGTAACACATAGATGAATAGTGATACAAAACTCATATGAATCTCAATCATGTAAGGCAGCTCATAAGATCATTGTATTGAAGTACATAGGAGAGAGATTAATCACATAGCTACCAGTACAGCCCTTAGCCTCGATGGAGAGCTACTCCCTCCTCATGGGAGACAGCAGCGGTGATGAAGATGGCGGTGGCGTCGATGGAGATGCCTTCCGGGGGCACTTCCCCGTCCCGGCGGCGTGCCGGAACAGAGACTCCTGTCCCCCAGATCTTGGCTTCGCGATGGCGGCGGCTCTGGAAGGTTTCTCGTACCGTCGCTTTTCCGTATCGAGGTTTTAGGTCGAGGAGGCTTAAATAGGCGAAGAGGCGGAGTCGGAGGGTTGATGGGGGCGTGACACAATAGGGGGGCACGGCCCAGGTCCTGGCCGCGCCACCCTATCATCTGGTGGCCCTGTGGCCCACCTCTGGTCCTTCCCGGGTGTTCTGGAAGCTTCGTGGAATTCTAAAATACTGGGCGTTGATTTCGTCCGATTCCGAGAATATTTTTCTTACTAGGATTTCTGAAACCAAAAATAGCAGAAAACAGCAACTGGCCCTTCGGCATCTCGTCAATAGGTTAGTTCCGGAAAACACATAATAATGACATATAATGTGTATAAAACATGTGAGTATCATCATAAAAGTAGCATGGAACATAAGAAATTATAGATACGTTTGAGACGTATCAAGTCTCCTCAGCACGAAGCTCAGCAATTACCTCAGAGAGCGGAACACGACCACGGGCAAGCAGCTGGGCACGGCGCGGCTCAAACTCCTTGCGGAGCCGTGACAAGAACTCAAAAAGGTGCTGAAACTCCAGATCCGCGCGCACAGTCAGACAGCAGGGACAGGTGGCACACATAGCTGTACAGAGAGAATCAAGCTGACGCCAAATAGTAGCACTGTGAGTGTAGAACTCATCAATAGTAGAATCGCCCTGCTGAAGGGCATGCTCTTGGTGGACCACAGACAGGTAAAGAGCATCCCCAGACGGCTAATAGCGCTGACGAAGAAATGCCCAGTGAGCAGCAGCGGTGGGAAGACCCATAAACTCAGCAGCACAGTGAGGCAGAACACTGGAGGTGAGAACAACAACATCACGAGCATCCTCATCTATCCACTGAGTGTACTCAGTCAGATCTAGCCGGTAAGTCGCAACGGAAGTAGAGTGGTCCTGGACCTTACGGTCATAATCAGCCAAAGCAGTATCATCAGCACTCGTGGCTGCATTCTTATCCGCCTGAGTAGCATCAGGGGCAAGGGCAACGGGCGTCGGAGCAGTAGGCGCCGTAGGAGCAACGGGGCGCGGCGGACAGGAGACCTCGCCAGAAATCACACCCCAAAGACGAAGACCGCGCATATGGACGCGCATGAAGGCAGCGAAATCAGGATAATTCACGCCATCAAAGGTCACCGGGCAGCGAGGAATCGCAACATAGCCCGAAGAGGAAGACATGATTTTTTTTTTCGTTTTTTTTTTGCTTTTTTTTCGGCAAAACGGATCGGGACGGGAGTCACACGATCTGGTCAACGATTAGCATCCGCCGACGGGAGATTGCCGGCGAGACATGCCAAATCCCGACGAATCCCGGCGATTCCCGGCGATGGAGGGCCAATTTCCGGCCCCGGCGACCTTTTCCCGGCGAATCCCGGCGGATCGGCGGTTCCCGGCGGCCCTGGCGGAGCGGGAGCGAGCGCCTGGCGGGCCCGGTGGAGCGGGGGCGAGCGCCTGGTCCAGGGCGTCGGGCGGAGGGAGCAGGGCGTCGGGCGGAGGGAGCAGGTCCTGGCGACCAGATCGAAGACGGGGCGTCGGGCGGTGGGAGCAGGGCGCCTTGCGACCAGATGACGAGAGGAGGAAGAGCAGCAGGGTCCGATTGAAGAGCAGATCGAGGACGAGGAGACGGACGAGCAGATCGAGGACGAGGAGACGGACGGGCGACTAGAGGATCAATTTTTGCTCTGATACAATGTTAGAGCAATATGCTTGTTGTATTACTAGGGGGCCAAAGGCCACAATATATAGTACATGTACATGTGCACATATGCAGAAAGCCCCCTAACATACGGGGAAACTACAATATACAGATATATACATCTAACAATGGTAACATAGCTAGTTACCACTTCACTCTCTTTCTTCATTTATTAGCATGCCATGTCACCAAAATGCCTTGAGATGTGTGATGTTACTAGCTATATTACTCCCACTATGAGCAGTCTTAGAGACGGATCACTAGAGGGCGTATGAGATAGGCATGTCGAGACGTTCACTGAAAAAATAGAGATGAGCTGCTATAAAGGCTAATGGCGTCATCTTGATTGGAGGAGATGTAATAAATCCCCTTTTGATTTGTCCGTGTGGGTGGAGGAGATGAATAGGAATAGCTAGCAAGTAAAGGAGGAGTTATGTCGTGTGGGCGGAGGAGACGAATAGGAACAACAATAAAACGAGGAGATGAAGAGTGCTACAGAAAACATGACAGACGAATAGGAGTATGAGGTTTAGATGGAAAAATAATAATATTAATGACATGATAAATTACTGATGTGCAAGGCTATGATTGATCAAAGATGCTTGATGAGGTGAATAGCTTGCATGTTAAGAGAAATCACTTAGTGGGTTGCTCCTATTTAGTTATTATAGATGCAACGGGTCATGCTCTTCCCGTGGGCGACCTCGCTGTTCCTGGGCTGCTTGATGGCGTTTCGCGTCCATAGTTACTTTTGGAGAAGAGGGAGTATATCATTTTATTAAAATTCACAATAATCATTAGAAATACGGTACCACAAAAATATAGTCGATAAACCACACCAATCAATAATTATATCACTTAAATAATTTTAACAGATTATTAGACAAGATATAAACCATATTAACCAGAAACATTGTAAGGAAAGTGAACAAACCATAAGTTTATTTGGGTTATCACATAGCAGAAAGTCGACGCGGGCCGGCAGGATTTGACCATTTGGACTATATTAGCTTCTGTGATTAGATTATACTAGATGGACCTAGCGCGCACTGCCGCGCCGTCCTTTGGTTATTGCGTTTAATTTTGTGACATGATTGTTCTTTTGCAGGTATGTACGTATAGTAGAATTAGTCGTGTGTTGCCAAAAAAAACGTTCCGCGAGTCGCTCCCCCGAGCGGAACCCTAGCCCCGCGACCTCTCCCTCCCCCCGCCCCGCCGCCGCCGGTGGTCGCCGTCGGGCCTTGCCCGTGCGGTCGACGGCGGCGGCGAGGCCCCCCTCCTTGCGGCTGGCTGGCGGAGGCTCAGGCCCTCGCGGCGGTTGGAGCTCCTCGCGTCCTCGAACACGACTTCGGCTGGCGGCGGCGTGGCCATCGGCGGCGAGCTCAGCGGGCAGCGGCGGGCGCAGCGGGTGGCAGCGCTCGGGTCGGCTGCGTGCTGGGGCAAGGGAAACTCCGGGAGGAGCCAGGGATGCGCGGCCGCCGGCCTCGGCGCCCTGGTCGCCGCGATTTTGGGTCAGGGGCAGGGGCCTCTGCCCATTTCCCGTGCCCTGCGACACTCCTCCGCCTGATCTGTCGATTCCGGCAGCCGGGGTGGCTGCTGGCCGTCGATCTTACCGCTGGAGTTCCCCTTTGTCTGACCTCCAGATCTGGTGGTAGCACCAACCGTGGTGGTTGTGGGTCGCCCTGCGATGGTGGAGGAGCTTCCTCACTGGGATCTGCGCGGGGTAGATGCCAGTGAGGCTGGTGGTTGTCTGTTGGTGTGTGGGAACCCGGTGTCAGCGAAGTCCTCGGTGCTCTGTTGCGGTCCGGCGGCGCGAGGAAATCGGTTTCTGAGGTGGCGGCCTCAGTTGGTGGGAACCTTATTGGCTGACGGGCGAGCCAGAGGTTCAGGTGCTGGTCGGTGGCCATGGTCGTGTGGGCGACGTGGCCTCGGCGAGCGGCGCTCCGTGGCAGCGGTGTGGTCGTTGTTTTGGCGGTGCCCCTACCCCGTGTTGGAGGCGGAGAAGTATTGCCGAGGGGAAACCCTTGCTCGGGTCTTCCCGAGACGCGACGGCGACGTCTACGGATGCCGTCCCCTTCTTGAAGGCGTCGATGCGGCTCTTCTCGGCTCTCCTAGGTGCTCCGGGCGAAAGCCCAAGATTTTCGGATCGGGTGGTGGCGGCGCTCTTGCGTCGTTCTCTTCTTGAAGACACCATCTTGGAGCTCACGGTGTGCGGCTCCCCGTCGGTTGGTCAGCGGAGGTGCGAGGCTTCTTCATGGCGCCGACTCTTCGTTTGGCAATCTTCGGCAAGGCTTGCTCCGTGCCCTTCCCTTGTCGAGCTTCCTTGGCGCTGCTCTTCGGTTTGTGAGCAACAAGGGTCAGCCCCCGGTGGTGGTCGGCTTCCGGTGGCGTCTCTGCGACGGAGGAGTTCTGTTGAGGCGCGCGTGAAAATGGCTCGCTCTTGAGTGAGCTCCGACCCGACACTGTAGACTCCAGTTCTTCTCCGAGTCCTCGTAGGCGCTTTGGCTGAGCTTGTTGGTCGCGCTTCCGGTTGTAGCTTCTTCGGTAGTTCGTGTGGGTGTGTGGTGTCGTTCTGTAAGTTGGGTTCAACACTTTGTATCGTTCTCGCTGTTGATGGCTTTGTTAATTCAAAGTTGGGCACCTGAGTGCCTTTTATCTAAAAAAAGGTATGTACGTATATGGTTTTGTTCTTGGCTCACTTGGGTGTGGCTTCGGGCGCAACACGCTGAGCTGATGCGTTTTGCATGACCACGCATGGGCAGTGTGCTCCTTTGTTGGCCGATGACCTTGATGATAGTTAAATATAATCTTGTATAGTAGTAAATTTAAAGAAATAAAACAAAGAAAATATAGAATTCTCTACTTCATATTGTTCTGAGAGGTTAAGTATGCAACCATGACATGGAAAGTAAAATTCGTTTCACATAAAAACCAATTATGCTCTAAAATTTTGAGGGTAAATCATGAATATGCACTTGTAAAGCATTAATTAAAATCATTTTTATAAAAATACTGAGGTACTTCACTTGAAAAACACACCATAAATACAATTCAATGCCTACTTTTACTGGTCATATGCTACTTTACTGTCTATAATAGCTTCAAGATAAGAAATCTATGAAACTCTCATGTAACCCTTAACTGTAGTACTTCGGGGTGGAATAGAAGTTCCATCTTATATAAGGTTGAAATACTGGTACGGTAACTTGTTGAAAGCCAATCATATTCACCAAATAATTTCATGATGATCTGGCCCTGATTTTATCAATAGAACCTGTAGCTATGAAAAAAATCTAAAGAAACACCATCTGAATTTGTACAGTTTTTAAGCAAAAAAAAGTTGGTAGAAGTTGATACAAATAGCACCTTACAAAAATGAACATTAGATACTTAACGTCCAATAATCCTACATCTACGGAAGAAATCTTATGGATTGGTTCTACGGACTGATGTCGAGCACGTTCGTTGGTTCTTATTTTTCCCCTTCCTAAAATAGTGGAGCAATTTCTGATTTGTTCCTCATTTGGTGTGCCACAGCGGTTGTCCGTAAGAATTTTTTGTCGAATATTTCCGTAGATGTAGCATTGCTCCTTAACGTCCATGCCATAATAATCCAGGATAGGCAGGTGTAACAACTTTAGTTCCATTCCTGTACTTATACCTCTGAGTTCGGAAGGTAGATATCAGATTAGCAAATAAATGTATTCAAAAAGCATACACAAGGATTATAAAATTTTCAGGGCGAACAATAACAAGCCCGCATCTTATGGTAGATACTATAAAATTAGCAATTGCGCCCTTTAGTTCTAGCGAACCTTCATGTAAATATTGGGTCTATTTACACAAGCATTCATGAAAAGCTTTGATGAATACATTTGTTATTCTCATATTAAGAATTGAATTCTTGTTTGTAGGTTCAGGATTATTTACACTGATATACAGCCCCGTCTCCAGGATATGGGGGCCCTGGTGCGACTTACAAAACGGGGATAATTTTTTTTTGTTCAAACTCAATAATGAAACCATATATTCCGTACAATAGTCAAACATATATCAAGTTTTCATTCTAATAACAGAGAAATATAGCACTAAAGTAATAAACGAACCTTATGTTCTACCGAAAAGCATCATTCTTATGGTATTTTTTGAAATAAAATCTTCAATCATATCTTTATAATTAATCTTCTCCAAGGTATCATTTTCTCGGGTAATATTGTCGCCAATCCACTGTGTCTTGTGTCATAGTAGAACACATGTAGAATTTTAGCAACTTCGATCTTGATTTGTCCTATTTAACAAATTAACAAAATAAAGAATCATGAGTTCATGACTATGTTTGTAAACCACAGATTACTGCTGCGACAGCTCTACAAATCAGGGGTTCTCAACTGAAACAGCAGCAAATTATTGAAATTCAGGTTTGTTTAACACTAAGAGCAATTGAATCTGTTCTTACTCCTTACATGTGAAATTTAGGCCATGGTAGATTGGTAGGCAGCGCTGTTGGTAGATTGGTAAACAACTACACATACCAGGTCGGCTGATCGCATGGTAGACTGATAAGGTACTGGGGATCGGAAGGAGCAGTTGGGCGTGGCCACTCGCACGCCCACGTCGGCGCGGCGCGGAACATATCTACAGGAGCACTCCAAACGTCGTGGAATCGATCTCGATCTCGATTGGGGACGCGAACTGATCGGTCGCGTCGTCCCGTCTGTATTCTTTTGGGCAAAAGATCGATGGTGCGTTGTTGGGCCTAGGCTGCTAAAAATGAGTAGTGGGCTGCAGAAAATCGGGGGCCTCTAGAAATCGGGGGCCCTGATCGATCGATCTTCTCGATCGTGGCCATCGACGGGGCAGATCGTAAATAGCACATGCACAAACATTGGCTACCAGTTATAAGCACGACAATCACTATCAAATAATAAGGCAAAGGACAAACAAATGTAAATAGATCAACTTTGCGGTTTAACCTACATGGACAACAGCAAACATATATTCATATAAATTAACAAAGGGTACATGAATTAAACGAAGCACCGGAGGCTAGATCATCCTTATCTGTCCTGCCTTTAGATAATATTGAATTGAACTGTTTCTTCAACTGTTTTGCACATACCTTGACAAAAGACATTGTTGCAACCATATTACTGAATTCAAATGCAGAGACGAAGAGTTATGAACCATTATTGTGAGAACAAAGGACTTGAATTAATTAGGATAAGTATGAATCTAAAAGCCCAGTGTACCAAACAAAGAGAACTGTGTCACTACATCCTCTCACAAGAAATATACAAAAGAACAGAAGATATAATTCTTCAGAACAACTCACTTCTGCAAAAGTCCATCTTCATATAGAAATATCAACCTTCTCTACACTTAGTGTGTACTCTAGGTTATATAATTCAGATCTCAGTCACATGAAAAAGGAACTAAGGCAAGAAAATTAAGCCTCCAACCTCCCCGACAGAAAGTGGTAATAGTGGTAATAGCTCTTGGATTAGGTGAAACAGAAGGTTCATATTACCTTGGGAGGATTATAAAACTACTCAAGTCTTAAAGAGAAACCAAGTTTCCCTCATACTATGTTGCCATCTTACAATGAACATGCATAGTTAAATTCCACAACTAATTCAGGCATTAAGGTGAGCCTTGATTTTCAAATAATTTTACTTGTGTACAAACAAAATTTCAACGGAAGTTACAAATGAGCATCTAATATAAGCATATAATGTCAGAATACAACAGAGAAAACAGAGCAGTATATTCAATTGGTAGCAACCCTGACATTAATTATGAAGGAATATAGCAGTGATCAATCTCTTGTTGTACTTTCTTCTCACTGTTCTTGTCCGCCTCATTTTGTTATTGGTTCTTTGTCGTCGTATTTTTCTTCTTCTTCGTCATTGTTTGTCTCATCTTGTTTAAAGTACCAGAAAGTATACACGTATGAGGATTAACTGAGTTCACTCTTCTACTTGAATTTTGGTATTTAGGATTTTAGGTCAGAAATACAGTAGCAAATTAAAGCGAGACCACGAACTTCAGTCGGTGCTAAATTATTGACCTAGAACTTACGTGTGTTTTATATAATCTTCAAAAGACGTGCAATAGTAGGGATAATTATAACCTGACATAGATGATATTGTTGGACTGATGAAAAGTGTCCCTATGGAAGTTTTAATAGCAGTTGCAACTCATTTTCTGTCAGGTACACAATAATCTGGGAATCAACAAGGACCTGGAGCTTGGTCAAGGCCAGAATGTGCCGGATACCAAAATCCACAACAACATCGAGGCATCCCATCTTATGCACAGGAATTTCCTACTCGAGGTGCTGAAGATTTGGCATAGCTAGTGATTTGAACTCAAACCGGTTCCACAGAACAAGAGATTCAGCTCGAAATGTTTCGTACCTGCGAACCCAAGGATGAGTATCCTCCCATTAGTGCCCTTATTGGTGGACAGTTTCCGAAAGCAAACATTGCTCCAAGGATGGCAACATCTTCCGGTTACTGAAGATCAAAAGTTCTATTTTTCTAAGATTTCCAAATGACTCATCCACTTGGAAAAGTAAACCGTGGGCTCCATGCAGATAAACCAAATCTTACATGATGGATCAAGAACTCCATTGTTGCTGCTGCTATTTCCAGCTCATAGGTCTGACCAATTTTCTGACACAAAAAGACAACAAACTACAGAGCTTACGTACAAAATAATCTAGCATTTTGGAACAAAATATAGAGCATGTCTGAACTTACAACAAGCAGCCCTTTCAGCTTTTTAGCTATCCAGAGAGAGGACATGAAGAACCCCAACAGGCGCCATCGCCACCGAGCAGCTTTGTGGATAGAAGCAGCCTGAGTGCCTGACATTGCCAGGGAGGAGCGTCACCCGGACCTAGCAACCTTGAAGTCTCAAACCATAACCCATCGAGCAAACAAATCATCCTCCTCGAACCACCGGCCGCCTCAAAACAAGGCACCAGGCACTGGCCGACTCCTGTACGAATTCACATGAACTGTGCAATAGGTTGGAGCAGACACCGCTGAGACAAAAATTTGCGCCACCTCGCTGAAAACACCTAGGAACCTAAATCTTCCATGCCAGATCGGGAGGAGAGACATCTACCAATCCCATTGATTCTGCGCTGCTATTATCTAGAATTTTGTCAAGACGCCCCCACGCTTGCGCTGGGGCGCAGACAACACTGAATTCTTATCTTACATTATTACACTGCTTAGCAATTAGCACAACAAAATCTATGGTTGTCAAAGCTTATCTACAAAATAATCTAAAATTAAATACTGTTGAGAAGCAATGTCTATGACCATAAAATTAAAAGTCATGACTTAAAGCTAAGTATTATAAATGTGTGTTGTGCCAAAATATGATACGGTATCTGAATTAGTATTGATATCTTGCATTACATGTTGGTATGTCACAGTACATGGCTTAAGGGGACAAATTCAGAGAAAAGGTCAAGAGAACAAACCGATTGCAGGCAGGTCCATGGAACCTTAAGGAGTTCTTGGCCTATTAATCGCAAGGGGAGAGCATCAGAATAACAAAAAATATACCACAACACCACACAAGGCAATAGTAGGGAAAAAACAAGAGAATAGAAGCAACATGTGGGAAATAATCTTCTTTAATCCGGCGACAGTACTGCGACCTAGACATCTTGGAAAATCGACTGCTGGGGCGAGGACTAAAAAGAGAGGGAAGGAACAGCCGTATACTAAAAATCAATCTGGCAACTCGCAGATCCATTGTGTCGGGGTTAGCGGGATGGACATGAATCAAGCCGCAATAGGAACTGGGGAAAGGATGGCGACCTAGCTGAGAGAGAGAGAGAGAGATAGAGAGAGAGAGAGAGAGAGAGAGAGAGAGAGAGAGAGAGCCAAGGGAATGAAGCGACCATGGGAGTGAGGAACGTCCCTGTCCGGAGCCACCGCACGCCGCAGCTCCGGCGCCGTCTGCTATACCTCCACGAGGCTCCAGCGCGTCGTCTTGTTTGCCGGCGCTTCGTCGCGGGAGAGGGAAGTGGGGAACTGGTTAAGGTCATGGGGCGGTGCTGCGCTGCCGTGCCCCTGCCCGTGTGGTGCAGTGCGCGTGTGCAAGTGCTGTCGTGCCCATCTTTCCTCCTGTCTACTCATTGAAACCGACATTGGCTGGATCAACGCGTCGCAACTCGGTTGGATTGGCCACGAGCGAGGCACCAAAGCTCCAGCCGAACCACGTCGACCTGAACCAGACACTCAGCCAATCACTAACTTACGCCCATCGAAAGCGGAAGTTCTTTTTCCCCTAGCACGCTAGGGTTTTATCCTCCTGGCGGCGATCCCGCCGGCGAGTTCCAATCCGATCCCGATTGATCGTCTCCGCCAGAATCTGTACCCCTCTCGGACACTCCTGCGCTCGGGCTGACTAAGGGGGAGACTCGCTCTCCTACCCGGCCTTGGTGTGGGGGCTCTGGGTTGGGGTTTTAGGGTTCGGACGGATCAGGCGGTTTCCTCCGTAGATCGGATGGTTTCAGAGATGGATGCAAGATCGGCGACAAGTGGAGATAGCTCCAGGATGAAGGGCAAGGATCCGGTGAGTATTGATGTGATGCTGGAACAACTAGACTTGCAAGATGATGAGTTCAACGACTTGATTGTGGACGAAGATGATCAGGAAATCAAGGAGAGTGTTCAATGGATGGCAGTTGCAAAAGTGCAAACTGACAAGTCGTTTAGCCACGCGGCGTTCTTCGGAGAGATGAGGGCAGCATGGAATACAGCACAACCCGTGAAATTCAGATCGATTGGCGAAAATCTATTTACTCTACAGGCCTCGTGTCTGGGAGATTGGGAGCGAATTGTGGAGTATGGTCCTTGGCTATTCCGCAATTGGGCAGTGTTGATTGAACCGTATGATGGCTTCTCAAGAGCTGAAGATATAGAGCTAGCTTTCATGGCAATTTGGATTCAAATCCATGCACTACCAGAGGGGTTCTACAAGCTGAAAATTATTACCCAATTAGTGGAGCTTGCTGGCCTGAAAGTCATTGCAGTTAAAACTGATGGAATAAGAGGAAATTATGTTAGAGTAAGGGTGAAATATGATGTATGAAACCCCCTAACCCGGGTGGTATCGCTCATTAGAAATAATCAGAGGCAGTTGTTTGTGGTCCGCTATGAAAAACTGGCCTTCTTTTGCCAAGCATGTGGACGTCTTGGACATGGGTATAAGGAGTGTGGTAGGGGAGTGTAAGAAGAGAAAGATCTGAAGTATAAGGAGTGGTTATATGCTGATAATCCGCCTCGTACCAATAATGGCAGTGCTTTTAATAGAAATCGTGGTGGAGGAAGGATGGGACGTGGTGGCCTCGGCAGGGGTGGAAGGGGAAACCCCCAGGAGGTTGAGGAAGAGGATACTGATGAGCTCAAGGATACTGGTACAAGCCCAATAAAAACTAGAGATATTGTTATGAGGGACCAGAGCTTAAACGGTCGGAAGAGACTGAACTTCGACAAAGATATGAAGCTGCGGTGATTAATGGTCAACTAGTGGTGGCTAACCCAACAGATGTTGTCATGCCAGAAGAGACCGATGAGAATAGCTCCTCGTCGGTTGACAGTAAAGACAACAAGAGAGCTAAAAAGGGCGGAGCTGAAAACAACAATAAATCGGGAAATTTGGCGGGCTCCCTCGAGGGGTGCCACCAGTCCCAATGAGAATCCTATCTTTGAGCTGCCGTGGTTTGGGGAGTGCTGCGGCAGTTCGGGCGCTCCGAGAAATCCAGGAGCGAAATAACCCCCAGGTGATGTTTCTTTCGGAGACTCATCTGAATAAGGAGGGAGCAGAACGTTTACGAGTACAAACTTATATGGATGAACTCATAGTTGCGGAGAGTGACGGCCGAAGTGGGGACCTGGTTATGCTTTGGAAGAATGAGGTGAAGTTACAGGAAATTAATATCCATACTAATTATATAGATGTCCTATTAGATGGTGACGACGATGAGGCTAGCTGGAGGCTAACAGGCATTTATGGTGAGCCGTCTTGGGAGAACAAGTACAAAACCTGGGAGCGACTGAGGGAGCTTCATGGGCTGATAGAGATGAGATGGTTAGTGATTGGAGATTGGAACGAGATCCTATATAGCCATGAGAAGGAGGGCGGCAACCCGAGACCCATGCAATATATGCAAGCCTTTCGGAACGCCCTTTCCGATTGGGGTTAATTATTGGTTTGCCACTACAGCCCGCGCGTGACTCAGTTTTGCCACTAGAGCAGAATGGTGCTCAGTTTTGCCACCGCTTCTGGCGCAGCTGCTCTGTCGAGGCCAAACGGCCAGGCTTCAAACGTTTCCGTCTCTTGCCGTTACTGAAAGTGGGGCCAGATCTTACAGGTAGGATCGCGCAATGACAAATAGGTGAAGACCGAACTACCCCCTGCTCCCGCCACAGAGCAACACACCAATCCGCGCCCCTGCCGGCACCACCTGCGCCGCCACGACCTGCGACGCCACCACCTGCGCCGCCACGACCTGCGACGCCACCACCTGCGCCGCCGCGCGGCCGTCCCGCGTGGACACCTTCTCCACCGCCTCCAGGAGCACCTGCTCTGCCCCCACCCCCTTGCGACGTAGTCGCTCGTTCCGCCACTGCGCCCTCCACCTCGCTCGACGCAATGGCTAGTGGCGGCGACGACCTTGGCGAGGCAGGCGTGGGGCCGGAGACCCGCCGCGTCCACGACTGGGTTCCCGAGGGGTAAGCCTTGTTCCTATTGAGCTTTCTTGTGTAGTGCAATAGTCGATTTGACATGGAGTGCTCATTGCGTTTGATTTTGCTTTTGGTGTGCTCATTTCCTCTCTGTTTTTGGTTGATTAGGATGGAATTGCGGTTTGCTTTCTTGGTGAACATTAGAAGGGAGCGATTCATTGTGGATGCAAAGGATCAAAAGAAATTCCAAGGAGGGTTTGATTATCCGTTGCCAATGGATTGTAATTGGAGTTTTAGACAATTTGGCGAGGTAATTTGCGGCCCATATCCTTGGGGTATGCATGATGAAGTGGAATTCAAATACTACGATGGGGGAATTGATTGGGTGAAAGTTAGTAATGATGAAGAGCTCGCTACCATGTTTGCTAAGCATAAGGAGAAAGAGCAATTTCATGTGAGGCTGCAAAAATGATGTGGTTGTGCCGGCAGTTGGAACTTCTCGGACAGATTCATGTCGTCGTAATGGCAGCTCTAGCCGAACGGTTCGGTTAGGGGAGCTTCAGTTAGTGCACGGCGACGTGGTGGCTCGTCAAACATGGGCACCGGCAGTAGGGTCCCAAGAGAAGTGGAGCCCGAATACATCGATGATGAAGAGAGGCTATATTCCGATGTTGTGCGGAATTTACGACGGCCATGTCGGGCTGAAAACCGAGATGAGTGTGGCAATGAGGCTTTTGTGATTGATGATGAGGAGGTTGAGGACGAAGACCTTCCAGCTATTGAATGGGACCCCGCAAACTCTCGGATGGAAGAAGGTACCATCTTTGCATCCATGAGTGAGTGTAGAAATGCACTTGTGACATACTCGCATCGTGGCGGAGCGTACATTTGAAGTTGACAAGAGCGACGAGTACGTTACAGAGTGCACTGTCCGACTGAAGATTGTCCATGGAGGATGCACGCGTCTAAAATGCGAAATAGCACGAATGTTCAAGTCAAAGTGAACCCTTTTAGGAACACATGCATGGAATCAACCCTGAGGAAGGAAACAATCAGTAGAGCCAAGTTAAGATGGGTGGCTGAAGAAGTAAAACGGTGGGTGACAGAAGACCATCAAGTGGGTACAAAGGAGTTGCAGAAGAAGCTCAAAGAAAAGTTCAAGATAGAGGTACCATACATGAGGGTTTTCAATGGAAAACAACATGCTATGGATTCTATTTATGGTAATTGGCAGGAAAGTTTTAAACTCGTTGTATTCATTTAAGGGTGAAGTGGAGAAGACCAGCCCGGTAGTATTGTAGATATTGATCACCACACCGTGGAGTACACGTTGAGGGGAATGACAATGACCAAAGAGTGCTTTAGAAGGGTTTTTGTTCGCTTTGAGGCTTGTCGCCGGGGTTTTTGGAAGGCTGCAGGCCCTATTTGGCTATTGATGCTACTTTTCTCACAGGGAGGTTTAAAGGACAGCTTAGTAGCAGCTTGTGCGGTTGATGGACACAATTTTGTATTTCCGGTTGCTTATGGCGTGATAGAGGCAGTAGTCCGAGGAGAGCTGGACTTGGTTTTTGCGAGAATCTACGCCGGGCTATTGCACATCCCAATGGGTTGGTAATTCATACAGATGCTTGCAAGGGTTTAGAAGTAGCCGTGGACAATGTGTTCCCTGGAGTAGAGCATAGGGAATGCATGCGTCACCTTGCTGCAAATTTTGGAAAGAAATTCAAAGGAAAGGCTGTATGCCGACAATTTATGGCCAGCATCTTTGACTTGCAGTGTGAAGAAGCACAACTATCACATGAGGCGATTATACAAAAATGACAAAGTGAAGGAATACTTGGAAACACACCACTCCAAGTTATGGGCCGTAAGACAATTCGATGAAGTGAGCAAAGTTGACTATGTGCATAATAATCTTGCGTAGTCTTTCAACTCAACGATCCGAAAACTAAAGGGTCTTTATTTGGCGGATTTGCTTGACAAGATAAGGGTAGAATACGTGCAGAAATTTCTTGTTCGAGCAGGAATAGCCGAGGCAAAATTCATGGGACACATTATAATCCCTTCCGTGATGAATGAATTGAAGCGTAAAACAAGAGGCTTGGAAATGGACATGACTCGTTGCTCAGCTACGACGGCAGAGGTATCATTTTTGGATAAAGAGAAGAGGGAATGGAGATATCCAGTGGATTTAGAAGCTAGAACTTGCAGTTGTAGGCAATGGCAGATAACTGGGTGTTATCACCAGAATTTAACCGAGTCAGAGGTGGGCCGTAACCAAGATGGGCTTAAAGAAATATACATGGAGGATTACGTGAATCGGCCCGTTATACCAAGTTGGGTTTAATTGCCCTTGTATCTGTAAAATATTAGATCGCATCTTAGTTTAGAAAGTAGAATCTTACTCGTGCACGGTTTGGTGCACGCCCACATTAGAAAGTCCCTCGGACTATAAATATGTACCTAGGGTTTATGGAATAAACAACAACTCACGTTCAACCCAAAACAAACCAATCTCGGCGCATCGCCAACTCCTTCGTCTCGAGGGTTTCTATCGAGTAGCGACATGCTCGCCTAGATCGCATCTTGCGATCTAGGCAAGCACAAGCCCCACGTTGTTCATGCGTTGCTCGTATCGAAGCGCTTTTGATGGCGAGCAACGTAGTTATCGTAGATGTGTTAGGGTTAGCATTGTTCTTCGTTTAAGCATGCTTACGTAGTGCAACCCTTGCATATCTAGCCGCCCTCACACCTATCTTAGGTGTGGGGGCGGCACCCCGCTTGATCATTATTTAGTAGATCTGATCCGTTACGATTGCTCCTTGTTCTACAAGGATTAGTTTAATATCTGCAATAGTTAGGCCTTACAAAGGGGGAGGATCCGAGTGGCACGTAGGGTGGCGTTCGCAAGTCCTAAACAGGATGTTCCGAGGATCAACTTCATGTTGGTTTTTAGGCCTTGTTTAGGATCGGCTTACGAGCACCGTGCGTGGCCGCGAGGCCCAACTCCGGAGTAGGATGATCCGATTATGCGGTGAAAACCCTAAATCGTCGTAGATCTCATTAGCTCTATCTTGATCAAGCGGGACCACCAAGTATTCGTGCACCCCGTACGAATCATGGGTGGATCGGCTCTTTGAGCCGATTCACGAGATAACCTGAGAGCCGATCGAGGCTCGTATTTAATGTTTACATGTATGCCCCGCAGAAACTAAGCGAGGCATCCCCATCACCTTCCCGACCAGGTATAGGTCAGGTGGCACGCCCTGCACTTCGCATCGCCGCGTGTGACCAGAAGAGCATTGCGGGCCGTCGCTCGGAGGGGTCTCAGCCAGCCGCAGCTCTAGGCTCTTCCCGGCTCTACGGTGTTGACAAGGCCGCTGCCCGCCGGTGGGTTTTGGCAGTCAACACGTTTGCGATCTAGGATGTTCCGAGGATCAACTTCATGTTGGTTTTTAGGCCTTGTTTAGGATCGGCTTACGAGCACCGTGCGTGGCCGCGAGGCCCAACCTGGAGTAGGATGATCCGATTATGCGGTGAAAACCCTAAATCGTCGTAGATCTCATTAGCTCTATCTTGATCAAGCAGGACCACCAAGTATTCGTGCACCCCGTACGAATCATGGGTGGATCGGCTCTTTGAGCCGATTCACAGGATAACCGTTATCACCAGATTTTGGTCAAATCAGGAGGTGGGCCGCAAGAGAGAGGGGCTTGGAAGATTACGCGTGGAAGATTTCTGAAGCGGCCTGGCACGAAGGGTTTGGGCTGAATTGCCCATGTATCTGTAACATATTAGATCGCGTCTTAGTTTAGAGATAGAATCTTACTCGTGCACGGTTTGGTGCACGCCCGCATTAGAAAGTCCGCTGGACGATAAATATGTACCTAGGGTTTATGGAATAAACAACAACTCACGTTCAACCCAAAACAAACCAATTTCGGCGCATCGCCAACTCCTTCGTCTCGAGGGTTTCTATCGGGTAAGCGACATGCGCCTAGATCGCATCTTGCGATCTAGGCAGCACTAAGCCCCACGTTGTTCATGCGTTGCTCGCATCTGAAGCGCTTTTGATGGCGAGCAACGTAGTTATCGTAGATGTGTTAGGGTTAGCATTGTTCTTCGTTTAAGCATGCTTACGTAGTGCAACCCTTGCATATCTAGCCGCCCTCACACCTATCTTAGGTGTGGGGCGGCACCCGCTTGATCATTATTTAGTAGATCTGATCCGTTACGATTGCTCCTTGTTCTACAAGGATTAGTTTAATATCTCGCAATAGTTAGGCCTTACAAAGGGGAGGATCCAAGTGGCACGTAGGGTGGCGTTCGCAAGTCCTAAACGAGGATGTTCCGAGGATCAACTTCATGTTGGTTTTTAGGCCTTGTTTAGGATCGGCTTACGAGCACCGTGCGTGGCCGCGAGGCCCAACTCTGGAGTAGGATGATCCGATTATGCGGTGAAAACCCTAAATCATCGTAGATCTCATTAGCTCTATCTTGATCAAGCAGGACCACCAAGTATTCGTGCACCCCGTACGAATCATGGGTGGATCGGCTCTTTGAGCCGATTCACGGGATAACCTCGAGAGCCGATCGAGGCTCGTATTTAATGTTTACATGTATGCC